>NC_053427.1:33316639-33347980 GCF_007990345.1 Gossypium hirsutum | reverse complement strand
CCTCACTTAAGAAATTTTCGTCCTCGAAATCTTACCAGTAAATAGGTTTGGATATCGTTCTTTCATCGAGCTCTCGGTTTCCCAGGTTGCTTCCTCGATCCCGTGTTTGAGCCACAACACCTTAACCAACGGAACCCTTTTATTTCGCAACTCTTTCACTTCACGAGCTAGGATACGAATCGGTTCTTCTTCATAGCTCAAGTTAGATTGAATTTCAACTTCTGAGGGATTAATCACATGTGACGGATCGGATCTATAACGTCGAAGCATTGAAACTGGAAGACATCGTGCATCTTTTCAAGTTCAGGGGGCAAAATCAATCTATATGCAACCGGCCCCACTTGTTCGGAATTTTGTACGGCCCAATGAATCTCGGGCTCAACTTGCTTTACGGCCAATCTGAGTACCTTCTTCCAGGTGACACTTTAGAAACACTTTATCTCCCACCTGATATTCAATGTCCTTTGCTTTAAATCCGCATACGATTTTTGACGATCTGTGGCTACCTTCAGACTCTCACGGATTACCTTTACTTTTGTGGCATCTTTAATCAAATCAACTCCGAAAATTTTACTTTCACCAAGCTCGGTCCAAACAATGGCGTACGGCATTTACGACCGTACAAGCCTCATAAGGTCCATCTTAATATTGATTGAAAACTGTTGTTGTAAGCGAATTCAATCAAAGGTAATACCGTTCCCATGAACTACTGAGCTAGAGGATGCAACATTCACATATCCTCAAGTATCTGAATTATCCGCTCGGATTGACCATCGGTTTGGGGGTGAAAAGCGGTGCTAAAATGCAGCTTGGTACCCAAGCTTCTTGCAATTTCTTCCAAAATCGTGAGGTGAATCTCGGATCTCTATCGACACGATAGAAATAGTACTCCATGTAATCTCACAATCTGAGAGACATACAATTCGCTAGTTTATCCAATGAAAATCCGTACGCACGGGGATAAAGTGAGCCGACTTAGTCAGCCTATCAACAACAACCCAAATCGCATCCTTCTTACTTGCGGACAATGGCAGTCCGGACACAAGTCCATTGTGACTCGGTCCCATTTCCACTCGGGTATCATGATCGGCTGAAGTAATCCTGAAGGCACTTGATGTTCCGCTTTCACCTGTTGACATATTAAACATCTCGAAACAAAGTCGGAGATGTCTCGTTCATACCATGCCACCAAAACCGACGTTTCAAGTCGTTGTACATTTTCGTGCTCCCCGGGTGAATTGACATTCGGCTACAATGGGCTTCGTTCAGGATCATCGGAATGAGTTCCGAATTCCTTGGAACGCACAAACGACTTCTAAACCTCAAACAACCATCATCATCAATCTGAAACTCCGATTCCTTGTTCGGAACACACTCAGCTCGTTTTGCAACCAATTCATCATCGACTTTCTGAGCTTCACGAATTTGATGAGTCAATAATGGTTTGGCTTTTAATTCAGCTACTAACACATTGTCAGGTAGAACAGACAAGTGTACATTCATCGCTCGCAAAGCAAACAGTGATTTCCGGCTTAAGGCGTCCGCAACCACATTAGCCTTTCCCGGGTGGTAATCAATGACAAGCTTGTAATCTTTCAACAACTCAAGCCAACGTCTTTGTCGCAGATTCAAGTCTCGTTGAGTCATCAAATATTTGAGACTTTTGTGATCTGAAAACACATGGCACTTCTCACCAAACAAATAATGTCGCCATATTTCAATGCAAACACAATGGCGGCTAGTTCGAGATCATGGGTCGGATAATTTCTCTCGTGTGGCTTCAATTGTCTCGACGCATAGGCCACAACTCGACCTTCTTGCATCAATACGCAACCCAACCCAAGTAGGGATGCGTCACTATAACGACAAACTCTTTACCCGATTCGGGTTGCACCAAAATTGGAGCTTCAGTCAGATGAGTTTTCAGTTGATCGAAGCTTTTCTGACATTTCTCCGTCCATTCGAACTTAACATCCTTCTGAAGTAGCTTCGTCATTGGTGTGGCTATCATCGAGAAACCTTGACAAATCTTCGGTAATAACCGGCGAGCCCTAGAAAGCTCCGGACTTCGGTAACATTTCTCGGAGGCTTCCAGTTAAGTATGGCTGAAATTTTGCTCGGGTCAACTCGAATACCCGATGCGGATACCACATGACCCAAGAAGCTAACCTCTCTTAACCAGAACTCACACTTACTGAACTTAGCATATAACTGCTTATCCCGCAAAATTTGCAACACTTGCCTCAGATGCTCAGCATGTTCGGTCTCATCTCTTGAATAGACCAAGATGTCATCAATAAACACAACTACGAACTGATCCAAATACGGCCTGAAGATCCGATTCATCAAATCCATAAACACCGCAGGGCATTAGTGAGCCCGAACGGCATCACTAAGAACTCGTAGTGACCGTACCTCGTTCTGAAAGCAGTTTTGGGTACGTCCGAATCTCGAATCCGCAACTGATAATAACCCGATCTCAAATCTATCTTTGAAAACACCGATGCTCCCTTTAATTGATCGAACAGATCATCAATACGCGGTAACGGATACTTATTCTTTATCGTCACTTTATTCAGTTGACGATAATCAATGCACAACCTCATGGTTCCGTCCTTCTTTTTCACGAACAATACTGGGGCACCCAAGGTGAGAAACTCGGTCGAGCGAAACCTCTATCCGTCAATTCTTGCAACTGAGCTTTCAACTCTTTTAACTCGGTTAGTGCCATACGATACGGAGCGATCGAAATAGGCGTAGTTCCAGGTACAAGCTCAATACCAAACTCTACCTCCCGAACAGGTGGCAAGCCCGGTAACTCTTCAGGAAAGACATCTGGGTATTCACAGACCACCAGCACCGATTCGGGTTTCTTTTCTAACTCCTTGTCATCAAGTACATACGCGAGGTATGCTTCGCACCCTTTCCTTACATATTTCTGGGCCAACATTGCTGATATTACAGCTGGCAACCCCCTTAAGTCCGCAGACTCAACTCGGATTATTTCGTTATTTGCGCACCTCAAATCGATAGTCTTGCTTTTGCAATTCACAACCGCATCATGCGCGGTTAACCAATCCAAACCAAGAATAACATCAAACTCGTCGAACGGCAAAAGCATCAAATCGGCCGGAAAACAGGATTCTCGGATTATTAGAGGGCATCTCTTACACACTTTATCAACAAGTACGCATTGGCCCAAAGGGTTTGATACTCGAATTACGAGCTCAGTAGACTCAACAGGTAGAGTCTTACTGGTTGCTAAGGTTTCGCATACATATGAATGAGTAGAACCAGGGTCAATCAATGCAATCACATTAGTATCAAAGAGAGTGAAGGTACCAGTGATGACGTCAGGGGAGGATGCCTCCTCTCGTGCGCGAATGGCATATGCTCTAGCAGGAGCACGGTTCTCGGCGCGATCGGCCGTATCAGAAGCCCCCCTCTGACTACCACCCCTGCCTCCAAAAATTCTCGGTGGTCTACCTCTAGATGTCACTCCACTAGGTCTTGCACCTTGAATCTTATTCTTCTCATCCAGCTCCGTGCAATCTCTAATGAGGTGGTCCTTCGAACCGCATCCGTAACAGGCCCTGCTAGTAGACTTGCCCCAACATTCACCTAGGTGTCGTCTTCCACATTGGGGACATTCAGGTTTCTCGTGACGATTATTGCCCACACTAGCTACCGAAGTAGCTCGGGAGCCCATCGATGGTCTTGCCCTGATGGAAATTCCCGCAGTCGCCCTCGACTTATTAATGTCCTCCTTGAACTTCTTTACAGCTGAGAACGGAGCTTTACCCGTCGATCTTTTACGATAATCTCTAGCTTCAAATTCAGCCTTCCTCTTCTCCTTTCCAAGTTCTTCCGCCTTGCAGGCTCGTTCGACTAGTGTTACGAATTCTTTTATTTCCAAAATACCCATTAGTAGCTTTAAATCTTCATTCAATCCTTCCTCAAATCTTTTGCACATAGCAACCTCATCAGCTACACACTCCCGGGCATACCTACTAAGTCTTACGAATTCATGTTCGTATTCAGATACAGTCATACGGCCTTGCTTGAGTTCCAAGAACTCCTTACGCTTCTGATCAATGAACCGTTGGCTAATAAATTTCTTCCGGAATTCCGTTTGAAAGAAGTCCCAAGTTACTTGCTCGTTCGGGACTATGGAAATCAAGGTCCTCCACCAATAGTAGGCTGAGTCTCGCAACAAAGATACGGCACATTTTAGACATTCATCGGGTGTGCATGACAATTCATCGAACACCCGAATGGTATTATCAAGCCAGAACTCGGCCCTTTCGGCATCATCAGTTACTATGGCCTTGAACTCCTCGGCCCCACGCTTCCTAATCAAGTCTACAGGTGGCTTACTCAGCCTCACAGGATCAGCGACTGATGGCATTACAGGCTCTTGGGGTGGATTATTCAAATTTGGGAATTGTTGGACAGCCGGGTTGGTTCGGGCATATTGCGCGACCCACTCATTCATCATGGTAAAGAAGGCTTGTTTAGCCCCCTCACCTTGATTATTCGCAGATGACTGAGGTTCAACAGGCGGCGTCCCTTGTGCAGGAGTAGCCGCTACGCTCTCAACGTCATCCGCTAGGGTTCTTTCTTCACCGGGATCCATTTACTAATCAAAACAAAAACATTTCAACCGTCAGAAGTCATCACCCTTTTAAACATTAACATTATGGCATGTATAGCTAGACTCATACGTGCTATGGTAGTCCTAGAACCAACTAAACCATAGCTCTGATACCAATAAAATGTAACACCCCGAACTCGAAACCGACACCGGAGTCGAACACGAGGTGTTAACTGACTTTAACCCCTTATAAAATTTATTTTCCAGACACTGCCCAATCTGTGTACTAGTCGTTTTAAAAATCATATCTTGAGTTTCGTAACTCGAAAATCAGTTCCGTAATTTTTCCCAGAAACTACACTCATGTGCCCATCTATGTATTTTTTTCTAGAATTTTTGGTCGGGCCAATTAGTACAGTTTATTAGTCAAAGTCTCCCAAGTTGCAGGGATCGACTACACTGACCTTTGCCCATTACGACTTGGATATCTCCCTGCACGGGGCTCCAATACTGATTCCGTTTGTTTCTATGAAAACTAGACTCAGAGAGGAATCTGTACATATATGGTACGACCCCTAATTATCTCTGGTTAATTTTTAATGAAATTCCAAAGTCGGAGCAGGGAATCCAGAAACCGTTCTGGCCCTGTCCCACAAAAATCTGATTATCTCTTAATATACTGCCCATATGATCTTTTCGTTACTTCCTCATGAAATCAGACTCATCGAGCTTCGATTACATAATTTATTCATCAATTAATTCCACTCCTACTATTTTTAGTGATTTTTCAATCTCATGACACTGCTGCTGCCAGCATCTGTTACGAAAGTAACTAGGTCCATTTCATGCCTACCCTTGATCCAACTCAATCGAACATTCGTGCCATTTTCGCATGGCTTAAAGTTTACATGCCAAAATTCAAACACAACGTAATAGCTTATACATGCCAAAATGTTCTTCTAAGCCAACTAAGAAGAAAATACCAAAACTTGCTATCCGGTGTGATGACTTCGATGACGGCCCGACCCCGCAAAAATAGATGAGTCCAAGCAACCTATAATGGGTGACAAGGAAACATCGAGTGAGTTTATAACTCAGTAAGTCATAAGCAATGCACTACCATCTATCAATAACATTATCCCAAGAGGAAACAAAATGGAACGAGACAATTTACTCCATCCATACCGAACCATACCATAGTTCCTCCAACCTATCGATTCAATTTCATATCAATTCATGCATTCACATTCTATATACTCATCAATAGGACATTGAAGCATTTTCATAATCGATTTATTTTCGTTACAATCAAACGACTATACGGCCTTTCACCCATCCTACGATAAATTTTATGTACGTGACTTCAGTATATTTGTCACATAGGTTCGAACTTACCGAGCTCAACACCAAGTATAAGCATAGCACCTATTAGCCACGTACTCAAGACACTTACCCGATCCGCTGTCCGCGATCGACTCAATAGTGTCGCACACATAGTGTCCATAATGATTCACGAATGTATATTGAGCCCGCACACTCAGTGCTATATAATCAACTCGCACACTTAGTGCTACGTAATCAAATCGCACACTTAGTGCTACATAGTCAAACTCGCACACTTAGTGCCGCATGGTCAATTCGCACACTTAGTGCATCATATTCATTTCGCACACTTAGTGCAACATAGTCAAATCGCACACTTAGTGCTGTACAATTTAATCCCGCGCACTTAGCGCCAATCTCATGGTCATAAATGGTTATACCCGCACGTTTAGTGCGGAGATCAACAACTCAGTACATCTTACCTCTTTTCTTTTCATTCAACAATTTCATCATCACATACGTACATGCATATATATATGTATATTTATTCATTCCATTCAGCATCAATACATAAACATTATGACCATTTGAAATAATACCAACTACATGCTTAATGACTTACTTTATGTTGGGTAAAATAATTCCGAGTCGGCTACTCGATGACCTTCGATTTCCCCTTGTTGGACGCCTCTCCTTTAGGTTCTTGAGCTTAAATAATACAAATAAGAGTATTCAATATTTAACCCAATAACATGAATTTATTTATCACATCCGGCAATCACACATCATTAAATTTTCAAACCAAGATGTCATTATATGACCACATATACACATATCCATATACTTAAGCTCAATAATTATAATGTAATATCATGTACCCACTTTAAGTATATTGCCGAATATACTTAATCATACATACACCTAACCAAAACAATTTCCTAAAATCTTCATATCATTTATACACTAGGCCGAATACTCTCACCAAGTTCACCTATATTCTTCAACAATTCCTTCATTGATCAAGCACATATTCGGCTAAAGAAATGGCAATTTTAGCAACCTTCGATTTAGTACTTAACTTTTACCACATATCAAATAACTCATTTCCTTACTCATGTGACCACGTATATTCGGTCATGCATACACACATAAAATCAATTTGGAGACTCTATCAATCCAACATACATTCGGCACCTTCATCCACCATTCTACCAAGCATGTAATATTCAAACACAACCAAACTCACATTCGGCCCTAGCTCATAACAAGGCAGCCGATTCTTTTTTTTATAGTTCAAACACTCCTCTATCATCATTCACCTAACTTTAACATGAAACAACAAAACTCACCATTTCTCATCCAAATAACATGAACAACAACCATTCCTTGAACACTTTCTCATGACCGATTGCTCATGTTATCAACAAGATTCAAGATTTGAACATGGGCTATTTAAAACATGCATGCATCTCAAAGACAACATCAAACATACCTTAGTCTAGCAAACCACCATAGCCGATTTTCTCAAGCTCTTCCCCCTTCCTTTCTTTCCTCTATTCGGCCAAGGATGTTCAAGAATGAACACTTTTTTTTTGTTTTCTTTCTTCAATTCACGGCAACAAGGGGGTGAGACCATTATTATTTTTTTTTTCCATCACCCTTCCCTTCATTATTTAATTATCATGCTTAATATTTTATTTCCCTTACCATACATCACTAATACAATATGTTGGTGACATGTTTCCACCCATAGCATGGCCGGCCACTACATATTAGGGAGGGGGAATTTGACATGCAAGTCCCCTTTTTCTTCCACATGCACTAATAGGTCCTCATGCATTGACCTATCACATTTTAAAATTTTCTCATATAAGTCCTATTGACTAAATTCACATGCAATCGACTAAATCGAAGCTTGAAATTTTCACACATTCATGATTACATATTCTAGACAATAAACATCATATTCAAACCTTTCGGTGACTCGGTTTAGCGGTCCCGAAACCACTTCCCGACTAGGGTCAATTTTGGGCTGTCACAACTCTCCCTCACTTAAGAAATTTTCGTCCTCGAAAATCTTACCAGTAAATAGGTTTGGATATCGTTCTTTCATCGAGCTCTCGGGTTCCCAGGTTGCTTCCTCGATCCCGTGTTTGAGCCACAACACCTTAACCAACGGAACCCTTTTATTTCGCAACTCTTTCACTTCACGAGCTAGGATACGAATCGGTTCTTCTTCATAGCTCAAGTTAGATTGAATTTCAACTTCTGAGGGATTAATCACATGTGACGGATCGGATCTATAACGTCGAAGCATTGAAACATGGAAGACATCGTGCATCTTTTCAAGTTCAGGGGGCAAAATCAATCTATATGCAACCGGCCCCACTTGTTCGGAAATTTCGTACGGCCCAATGAATCTCGGGCTCAACTTGCCTTTACGGCCAAATCTGAGTACCTTCTTCCAAGGTGACACTTTAAGAAACACTTTATCTCCCACCTGATATTCAATGTCCTTTCGCTTTAAATCCGCATACGATTTTTGACGATCTGTGGCTACCTTCAGACTCTCACGGATTACCTTTACTTTTTGTTCGGCATCTTTAATCAAATCAACTCCGAAAATTTTACTTTCACCAAGCTCGGTCCAAAACAATGGCGTACGGCATTTACGACCGTACAAAGCCTCATAAGGTGCCATCTTAATACTTGATTGAAAACTGTTGTTGTAAGCGAATTCAATCAAAGGTAAATACCGTTCCCATGAACTACTGAACTCGAGGATGCAACATCTCAACATATCCTCAAGTATCTGAATTATCCGCTCGGATTGACCATCGGTTTGGGGGTGAAAAGCGGTGCTAAAATGCAGCTTGGTACCCAAAGCTTCTTGCAATTTCTTCCAAAATCGTGAGGTGAATCTCGGATCTCTATCCGACACGATAGAAATAGGTACTCCATGTAATCTCACAATCTGAGAGACATACAATTCGGCTAGTTTATCCAATGAAAAATTCGTACGCACGGGGATAAAGTGAGCCGACTTAGTCAGCCTATCAACAACAACCCAAATCGCATCCTTCTTACTTGCGGACAATGGCAGTCCGGACACAAAGTCCATTGTGACTCGGTCCCATTTCCACTCGGGTATCATGATCGGCTGAAGTAATCCTGAAGGCACTTGATGTTCCGCTTTCACCTGTTGACATATTAAACATCTCGAAACAAAGTCGGAGATGTCTCGCTTCATACCATGCCACCAAAACTGACGTTTCAAGTCGTTGTACATTTTCGTGCTCCCCGGGTGAATTGACATTCGGCTACAATGGGCTTCGTTCAGGATCATCGGAATGAGTTCCGAATTCCTTGGAACACACAAACGACTTCTAAACCTCAAACAACCATCATCATCAATCTGAAACTCCGATTCCTTGTTCGGAACACACTCAGCTCGTTTTGCAACCAATTCATCATCGACTTTCTGAGCTTCACGAATTTGATGAGTCAATAATGGTTTGGCTTTTAATTCAGCTACTAACACATTGTCAGGTAGAACAGACAAGTGTACATTCATCGCTCGCAAAGCAAACAGTGATTTCCGGCTTAAGGCGTCCGCAACCACATTAGCCTTTCCCGGGTGGTAATCAATGACAAGCTTGTAATCTTTCAACAACTCAAGCCAACGTCTTTGTCGCAGATTCAAGTCTCGTTGAGTCATCAAATATTTGAGACTTTTGTGATCTGAAAACACATGGCACTTCTCACCAAACAAATAATGTCGCCATATTTTCAATGCAAACACAATGGCGGCTAGTTCGAGATCATGGGTCGGATAATTTCTCTCGTGTGGCTTCAATTGTCTCGACGCATAGGCCACAACTCGACCTTCTTGCATCAATACGCAACCCAACCCAAGTAGGGATGCGTCACTATAAACGACAAACTCTTTACCCGATTCGGGTTGCACCAAAATTGGAGCTTCAGTCAGATGAGTTTTCAGTTGATCGAAGCTTTTCTGACATTTCTCCGTCCATTCGAACTTAACATCCTTCTGAAGTAGCTTCGTCATTGGTGTGGCTATCATCGAGAAACCTTTGACAAATCGTCGGTAATAACCGGCGAGTCCTAGAAAGCTCCGGACTTCGGTAACATTTCTCGGAGGCTTCCAGTTAAGTATGGCTGAAATTTTGCTCGGGTCAACTCGAATACCCGATGCGGATACCACATGACCCAAGAAGCTAACCTCTCTTAACCAGAACTCACACTTACTGAACTTAGCATATAACTGCTTATCCCGCAAAATTTGCAACACTTGCCTCAGATGCTCAGCATGTTCGGTCTCATCTCTTGAATAGACCAAGATGTCATCAATAAACACAACTACGAACCGATCCAAATACGGCCTGAAGATCCGATTCATCAAATCCATAAACACCGCAGGGGCATTAGTGAGCCCGAACGGCATCACTAAGAACTCGTAGTGACCGTACCTCGTTCTGAAAGCAGTTTTGGGTACGTCCGAATCTCGAATCCGCAACTGATAATAACCCGATCTCAAATCTATCTTTGAAAACACCGATGCTCCCTTTAATTGATCGAACAGATCATCAATACGCGGTAACGGATACTTATTCTTTATCGTCACTTTATTCAGTTGACGATAATCAATGCACAACCTCATGGTTCCGTCCTTCTTTTTCACGAACAATACTGGGGCACCCCAAGGTGAGAAACTCGGTCGAGCGAAACCTCTATCCGTCAATTCTTGCAACTGAGCTTTCAACTCTTTTAACTCGGTTAGTGCCATACGATACGGAGCGATCGAAATAGGCGTAGTTCCAGGTACAAGCTCAATACCAAACTCTACCTCCCGAACAGGTGGCAAGCCCGGTAACTCTTCAGGAAAGACATCCGGGTATTCACAGACCACCAGCACCGATTCGGGTTTCTTTTCTAACTCCTTGTCATCAAGTACATACGCGAGGTATGCTTCGCACCCTTTCCTTACATATTTCTGGGCCAACATTGCTGATATTACAGCTGGCAACCCCCTTAAGTCCGCAGACTCAACTCGGATTATTTCGTTATTTGCGCACCTCAAATCGATAGTCTTGCTTTTGCAATTCACAACCGCATCATGCGCGGTTAACCAATCCAAACCAAGAATAACATCAAACTCGTCGAACGGCAAAAGCATCAAATCGGCCGGAAAACAGGATTCTCGGATTATTAGAGGGCATCTCTTACACACTTTATCAACAAGTACGCATTGGCCCAAAGGGTTTGATACTCGAATTACGAGCTCAGTAGACTCAACAGGTAGAGTCTTACTGGTTGCTAAGGTTTCGCATACATATGAATGAGTAGAACCAGGGTCAATCAATGCAATCACATTAGTATCAAAGAGAGTGAAGGTACCAGTGATGACGTCGGGGGAGGATGCCTCCTCTCGTGCGCGAATGGCATATGCTCTAGCAGGAGCACGGTTCTCGGCGCGATCAGCCGTATCAGAAGCCCCCCTCTGACTACCACCCCTGCCTCCAAAAATTCTCGGTGGTCTACCTCTAGATGTCACTCCACTAGGTCTTGCACCTTGAATCTTATTCTTCTCATCCAGCTCCGTGCAATCTCTAATGAGGTGGTCCTTCGAACCGCATCCGTAACAGGCCCTGCTAGTAGACTTGCCCCAACATTCACCTAGGTGTCGTCTTCCACATTGGGGACATTCAGGTTTCTCGTGACGATTATTGCCCACACTAGCTACCGAAGTAGCTCGGGAGCCCATCGATGGTCTTGCCCTGATGGAAATTCCCGCAGTCGCCCTCGACTTATTAATGTCCTCCTTGAACTTCTTTACAGCTGAGAACGGAGCTTTACCCGTCGATCTTTTACGATAATCTCTAGCTTCAAATTCAGCCTTCCTCTTCTCCTTTCCAAGTTCTTCCGCCTTGCAGGCTCGTTCGACTAGTGTTACGAATTCTTTTATTTCCAAAATACCCATTAGTAGCTTTAAATCTTCATTCAATCCTTCCTCAAATCTTTTGCACATAGCAACCTCATCAGCTACACACTCCCGGGCATACCTACTAAGTCTTACGAATTCATGTTCGTATTCAGATACAGTCATACGGCCTTGCTTGAGTTCCAAGAACTCCTTACGCTTCTGATCAATGAACCGTTGGCTAATAAATTTCTTCCGGAATTCCGTTTGAAAGAAGTCCCAAGTTACTTGCTCGTTCGGGACTATGGAAATCAAGGTCCTCCACCAATAGTAGGCTGAGTCTCGCAACAAAGATACGGCACATTTTAGACATTCATCGGGTGTGCATGACAATTCATCGAACACCCGAATGGTATTATCAAGCCAGAACTCGGCCCTTTCGGCATCATCAGTTACTATGGCCTTGAACTCCTCGGCCCCACGCTTCCTAATCAAGTCTACAGGTGGCTTACTCAGCCTCACAGGATCAGCGACTGATGGCATTACAGGCTCTTGGGGTGGATTATTCAAATTTGGGAATTGTTGGACAGCCGGGTTGGTTCGGGCATATTGCGCGACCCACTCATTCATCATGGTAAAGAAGGCTTGTTTAGCCCCCTCACCTTGATTATTCGCAGATGACTGAGGTTCAACAGGAGGCGTCCCTTGTGCAGGAGTAGCCGCTACGCTCTCAACGTCATCCGCTAGGGTTCTTTCTTCACCGGGATCCATTTACTAATCAAAACAAAAACATTTCAACCGTCAGAAGTCATCACCCTTTTAAACATTAACATTATGGCATGTATAGCTAGACTCATACGTGCTATGGTAGTCCTAGAACCAACTAAACCATAGCTCTGATACCAATAAAATGTAACACCCCGAACTCGAAACCGACACCGGAGTCGAACACGAGGTGTTAACTGACTTTAACCCCTTATAAAATTTATTTTCCAGACACTGCCCAATCTGTGTACTAGTCGTTTTAAAAATCATATCTTGAGTTTCGTAACTCGAAAATCAGTTCCGTAATTTTTCCCAGAAACTACACTCATGTGCCCATCTATGTATTTTTTTCTAGAATTTTTGGTCGGGCCAATTAGTACAGTTTATTAGTCAAAGTCTCCCAAGTTGCAGGGATCGACTACACTGACCTTTGCCCATTACGACTTGGATATCTCCCTGCACGGGGCTCCAATACTGATTCCGTTTGTTTCTATGAAAACTAGACTCAGAGAGGAATCTGTACATATATGGTACGACCCCTAATTATCTCTGGTTAATTTTTAATGAAATTCCAAAGTCGGAGCAGGGAATCCAGAAACCGTTCTGGCCCTGTCCCACAAAAATCTGATTATCTCTTAATATACTGCCCATATGATCTTTTCGTTACTTCCTCATGAAATCAGACTCATCGAGCTTCGATTACATAATTTATTCATCAATTAATTCCACTCCTACTATTTTTAGTGATTTTTCAATCTCATGACACTGCTGCTGCCAGCATCTGTTACGAAAGTAACTAGGTCCATTTCATGCCTACCCTTGATCCAACTCAATCGAACATTCGTGCCATTTTCGCATGGCTTAAAGTTTACATGCCAAAATTCAAACACAACGTAATAGCTTATACATGCCAAAATGTTCTTCTAAGCCAACTAAGAAGAAAATACCAAAACTTGCTATCCGGTGTGATGACTTCGATGACGGCCCGACCCCGCAAAAATAGATGAGTCCAAGCAACCTATAATGGGTGACAAGGAAACATCGAGTGAGTTTATAACTCAGTAAGTCATAAGCAATGCACTACCATCTATCAATAACATTATCCCAAGAGGAAACAAAATGGAACGAGACAATTTACTCCATCCATACCGAACCATACCATAGTTCCTCCAACCTATCGATTCAATTTCATATCAATTCATGCATTCACATTCTATATACTCATCAATAGGACATTGAAGCATTTTCATAAATCGATTTATTTTCGTTACAATCAAACGACTATACGGCCTTTCACCCATCCTACGATAAATTTTATGTACGTGACTTCAAGTATATTTGTCACATAGGTTCGAACTTACCGAGCTCAACACCAAGTATAAGCATAGCACCTATTAGCCACGTACTCAAGACACTTACCCGATCCGCTGTCCGCGATCGACTCAATAGTGTCGCACACATAGTGTCCATAATGATTCACGAATGTATATTGAGCCCGCACACTCAGTGCTATATAATCAACTCGCACACTTAGTGCTACGTAATCAAATCGCACACTTAGTGCTACATAGTCAAACTCGCACACTTAGTGCCGCATGGTCAATTCGCACACTTAGTGCATCATATTCATTTCGCACACTTAGTGCAACATAGTCAAATCGCACACTTAGTGCTGTACAATTTAATCCCGCGCACTTAGCGCCAATCTCATGGTCATAAATGGTTATACCCGCACGTTTAGTGCGGAGATCAACAACTCAGTACATCTTACCTCTTTTCTTTTCATTCAACAATTTCATCATCACATACGTACATGCATATATATATATATGTATATTTATTCATTCCATTCAGCATCAATACATAAACATTATGACCATTTGAAATAATACCAACTACATGCTTAATGACTTACTTTATGTTGGGTAAAATAATTCCGAGTCGGCTACTCGATGACCTTCGATTTCCCCTTGTTGGACGCCTCTCCTTTAGGTTCTTGAGCTTAAATAATACAAATAAGAGTATTCAATATTTAACCCAATAACATGAATTTATTTATCACATCCGGCAATCACACATCATTAAATTTTCAAACCAAGATGTCATTATATGACCACATATACACATATCCATATACTTAAGCTCAATAATTATAATGTAATATCATGTACCCACTTTAAGTATATTGCCGAATATACTTAATCATACATACACCTAACCAAAACAATTTCCTAAAATCTTCATATCATTTATACACTAGGCCGAATACTCTCACCAAGTTCACCTATATTCTTCAACAATTCCTTCATTGATCAAGCACATATTCGGCTAAAGAAATGGCAATTTTAGCAACCTTCGATTTAGTACTTAACTTTTACCACATATCAAATAACTCATTTCCTTACTCATGTGACCACGTATATTCGGTCATGCATACACACATAAAATCAATTTGGAGACTCTATCAATCCAACATACATTCGGCACCTTCATCCACCATTCTACCAAGCATGTAATATTCAAACACAACCAAACTCACATTCGGCCCTAGCTCATAACAAGGCAGCCGATTCTTTTTTTTATAGTTCAAACACTCCTCTATCATCATTCACCTAACTTTAACATGAAACAACAAAACTCACCATTTCTCATCCAAATAACATGAACAACAACCATTCCTTGAACACTTTCTCATGACCGATTGCTCATGTTATCAACAAGATTCAAGATTTGAACATGGGCTATTTAAAACATGCATGCATCTCAAAGACAACATCAAACATACCTTAGTCTAGCAAACCACCATAGCCGATTTTCTCAAGCTCTTCCCCCTTCCTTTCTTTCCTCTATTCGGCCAAGGATGTTCAAGAATGAACACTTTTTTTTTGTTTTCTTTCTTCAATTCACGGCAACAAGGGGGTGAGACCATTATTATTATTTTTTTCCATCACCCTTCCCTTCATTATTTAATTATCATGCTTAATATTTTATTTCCCTTACCATACATCACTAATACAACATGTTGGTGACATGTTTCCACCCATAGCATGGCCGGCCACTACATATTAGGGAGGGGGAATTTGACATGCAAGTCCCCTTTTTCTTCCACATGCACTAATAGGTCCTCATGCATTGACCTATCACATTTTAAAATTTTCTCATATAAGTCCTATTGACTAAATTCACATGCAATCGACTAAATCGAAGCTTGAAATTTTCACACATTCCTGATTACATATTCTAGACAATAAACATCACATTCAAACCTTTCGGTGACTCGGTTTAGCGGTCCCGAAACCACTTCCCGACTAGGGTCAATTTTGGGCTGTCACAGTGGTATTCACTTATACCGAAGGTTCCTATCAATCTTGATAGAGGGTCCTGGTCTTCAATTTATCCTTCAAACATTCCATTGCCATTCTTTCATTCACTAAGCGTTTATATAAGTTTTGGGTTAACACATCTATTTTGTGTTAGTTTATACTTGAACCTTAGTCGAGCCATATCCCTCTTCCATAACCGATTTTGCTATTTCTTTCCTGAACTTTTCCTACTTTGAATTTTTAGCCTATTTGCAAACCGCTTAAAGCTTACCCAATTTAACGATCGGGCAAAACTTTACGTCTCAATTCTTAATCGAGGCGAACGTATATCATATAGTTGAGTATATATATTTAACTTTGGTTTGGACTTATATAGGAAGTGTGTCCAAGATATGTAATGTTTTAGAGGTTGGTTTGTATGCTTCGGCCACAAGATAAATAATGGGTTATTAAGCTAACTAAAGTATAATATGTATTAGACAAGTGATATTCAAGATTATATGTGTTTTAGTATTGTTTAAATGTCCGAATTGGTAATAAAAATATTAGTTGTGTATATGCATTTTTGGCATGTGAAATAAGGGCATTTTATGTCGCTACTCATGTTATAAAATAGTTAACTATAATAAAGGATTGAGTATGATTTTAATTTGTGAATTAAGCTTGATAAGTTTCGTTATTGATATTCGATAATAGTTCATATTCAATAAGGTTAAAATGTGTATGAGGTTTATTTGTTTAATGAAACATATTTGACTATTTGTGAAGTTATAAATGTCGTATATGCTAATGATTAAAATGCAATGAATTAGAATTTATTTGATTTAATTTGTACATGTATCAAAATATGTCTTAATATGTTTGATGTTTATTAAATATCTGAATATCATTACTATGTTAAATATTTGATTTGTATTTGTATATTATGTAGTAATAAAAGTATGATTAATATTTAATTGGACTTTCGTACATACATATGAACATGGCTTATGTGAATGTTCAGAGTTGTATTCTTGTCCAGTAATGCCTTCGGACCCTAATCCGGTGACGGATATAGGTTAGTGATGTTACATGTGTAATTCATGATTTGTTCGTCTTGGTAAGTCTGACATATTGGGATTTAGACTTTATAATAGGAAATTGAGTTGATGGTAAAAGATAATGTGCCAATGTATTCAATTATGATTTGTTAGTTGAACTCATATATATATATGCGCTTATGTTATGGTTGTTAATGTAGTGAATTGGTCAAGTAAAGACAAGTTGAAATATTATTTAGATTTATTAATGTGATAGTAAACTAGGTATTTTACGAATCTATCAATTGTGATTGGTAATATTGGTTGGTGTAATAGTCAAATGAATGTAACTTATTGGTTGAATTGTTGGTTGTTTTAGTTCATAGTAAATGTGTGATAATAGATATAAAGATTGTTATATGATTTGTTTGGGTTAATGAGCGTATGTATAAAAATTATGAAACAAAATGTTTGGTTCTTACTTAGTATTCGAATATTATTATAACAATGAGTTCAAAATCTATGTATGTTTTTTTAAAGCATACTTATATGATTTTGAGGCAGGAATTAAACTCGTGTTATGATTTATAAAGTAGGTTAAATTGTTAATTGGCCATAGGTTTTATTTATGTTAATATGACCTATGTGAAATTGTGAATGTTCTAAAGCTGTCTTTTGTTCTGTAATGCCTCATAACCCTAATTCGGAAACGGATACGGGTTAGGGGTGTTACATAGTCGAGGTGTATGTTTCTGAAATTGTGAGTCTTCACAGAGTGCCATTGTCGATTATTTCAGATAGAGATCGGAGCTTTACTTCGAGATTTTGGAAAAAGTTACAAGAAACTTTGGGGACAAAGTTGAATTTTAGCACGGCTTTTCATTCGCAAACCGACAGTCAGTCGAAAGAGTAATTCAGATTCTTGAAGACATCTTGCGATGTTGTTTTCTGGAATTCCAAGGCAGTTGGGAAAAGTATTTACCACTGGTAGAGTTTGCCTACAACAATAGCTATCAGTCGAGCTTGAAAATGGCACCTTATGAGGCTTGTATGGGCATAAGTGCCAAATGCCCTTGTTGTGGACTGAACTTAGAGAAAATTAGAATCACGGGGTTGACTTAGTCAAAGAGACCGAAGAGAAAGTAAAGGTAATTTGTGATTGTTTGAAGGCCACTTCGGATAGATAGAAATCCTATGTGGATTTAAAACGAAAAGAAATTGAGTTTCAAGTCGGTGATGAGGTGTTTTAAAAAGTATTGCCATGGAAGAAAGTCCTCAGATTCGGTAAGAAAGGAAAATTAAGTCCACGCTTTATTGGACCTTATGAGGTGACTGAGAGAATTGGACCGATAGCTTATTGACTAGCCTTGCCATCCCAGTTAGAGAAGATGTACAACATTTTCCATGTGTCAATGTTGCGCCGTTACCGTTCTGACCCTTCGCACGTTCTTTAACCAACAGAGGTTGACATTCGATCAGACATGACTTATGGCGAAGAGCCAGTTAAGATCTTAGCCTGAGAGGTCAAGCAATTGAGAAATAAAAGCATAGCACTCGTGAAAGTACTGTGGCATTGACATGGGGTTGAAGAGGCCACATGGGAACTCAGGGAGACTATGAGAGATAAATACCCTAAGCTTTTCACCAGTAAGATTTTCTGAGACAAAAATCTCTAAGAGGGAGAATTGTAACAGCTTGACTTTGGGCCTAGTCAAAATAGTGGTTTCGAAACCACTAACCCGAGGTCGGAGAAATTATTTTAATATTATTTTATGTATTATAGCATGTTTATATGAGTGCATGAAAATTTTGGTGAAATAATTTTAGTGATTGCATGCTTAATTACGAAAAAGGACTAAATCGCAGAAGGGACAAAAGTTTTATTTCATTAGCTAAATGTGTCAAATAGCTAGAGAACCAAAACTAGCAGTCTTTAAAGAGCAAATAGGCCTTTAATAATGAGATGGCCAGCCATAGGGACAAAGAAAATCAAAATGTCAAGGTTAGGTGAGCTTTTGGTGACTTATTTGACTAAAATAAAATAAAGAAAATGGAGGCTATAGTGTTCTTCTTCTCTACCGAAATTCTTAGCAAAAATAAGGGTTTTTGGAGCTTAAAACTTCAGCCAATCTATCCTCTTGAAAGTAAATTAATTAGATGGTTATTTTTGATGATTTTTATACTTTTGGGACCCTTGTAGCATGAACTAGCTATTGGGCGGACTATTTTGCAAAAGGGTTGAGAGTTTGGAGGTTTACCATGAGAGTATTTATATTGTTAGCTGAAACTTTATGAGAGAAAATGAGTTATGGTTGCTAAGTAAACAACTTTTGTGATGTGGTGTTCATGAAAAACACCTAAAAATGGATCATTTTGTGAAGTTGGTTAAATGGATGGTAATTGTGTGAAATATTTGAAATTTTGAGATGCTATAGGTATAAAAAGAATTCAACTAAGCTTGGTTAATGAGAAATTTGATAAAAATCGATTTACAAGTCTAGGGGCAAAATGGTCATTTTGCCAAAATTTAAATTATGAAATGTATTGATTGATGTGATGATTAAATTAGTGAATTTTATCATTTTAAATCAAGGAATACGAAATCCAGACCTAGACCAGGGGAAGGTCAAGCTAGTAGACTAATTTAATCTAGTAGCCCACTTTTTGTATACCGAGGTAAGTTGTAAGTAAGTAAAGCAACTTTATTGTTATTATGTTTTAAATGATTGATTTTTGCATAATATGGTTGAATATATTTATGAATATTGCATGATGAAATTTAACGTGATAAATTCCCGGTTGAACCTAGGAATAGAGTAAATAAAGGAGTTGTATTTTATGAGATATTTAAATTTTGGTGAGACAGGGTCAGAGTGATTTTTGAATCCCTTATTTTGTATTTAGAAATTCACTAAAAATTGTAAAAAAATAAATATGAGTTATAATTTATATTTATAGATTCCTTATTGTGTCTAGTTTTAATAGAAATAAACGACATGGTTATTTGAATTCTGTACAGGGAGAAAATTAATTTGTAATGAATAGATGTCAGAGCAGCCAAACACTGAAACAGGGGAAACTTTAACTAATAAACTGTACTAATTAGATAGACCAAAAATTCTGAAACAAATTTAGTAAGAAGATATATGAGTCTAGTTTCATAAAAAATTTATGGATTTGAATTTTGAGTTTTGTAACTCGAGTTATGATTTATTTAGTGACTATGACGCAGATGGACAGTTTATTTATGAAAGATGGAATAAATTGTTTTGATTTGTTTAAGTGATCAAAAAATTTTTATTCATTCCGGTTTGTTCCTGAACCATTTCAATTTCATGTTTTAGGGACTCAAGGACCCTTTTTGGGACACATTGAATGAATGAAACTAAATTAATTTTAAAAGTAATTTTTTATGCACCGAATTAGTAAGCTAAGTCTGGTAAAGCCTCGTGCTCGACTCCGACAACGGTCTCGGGTAAGGGGTGTTACAAAATAGGTCAGTAACATTTTGTATGTTCCATTATGTTTTTGATTATAAAAAGCGAGTTTAGGCAAAAGTGTGTAATAAAGGAAAAGAAGTTTATCAGCACTCCACTTTAGTAATAGGTTGAGCAGCTAATGAGGTAGTTGTTTGCTCCATCCATCTTCTAAATCAAAACCTTATCTTCATGAGTGAGTTCTATTCAAATCGTGACATGATTAACTATCTAAAAATTCAGTGTATCCCCCATTGTGATTGTCAAGTCAAAGAATTGTGTGATGATTCAAATATGCTCCATTGTGATTGTCGAGTCAAAGAATTGTGTGGCGAGTTGAGCCCCCTGTTATAAAAAAAAAAGCCAACTGAGTTTAGATGAAAGATGAACTAAGTAAATTAGGAAATATTTGCTATAGCCAAATTGCATACTGGAGTATGTAGGATTTTTGTTCTTCGGGCAATATTTTATGCACTGCCTTTGCTAAAAATAAACTTATGAAACTTGAACAAACTTTTTAGATATAGGAGATTGCTTAGAACTTAAGTACAAAATGCTCTCTATATGGTTTGGCAATACAAAAGTGGTTATGTGGCCATGGCAATTCTTGCATTCACACATTCATGAATACTTTGCTTAAGGGAAAGCAATAACTCAAGTTTGGGGGTGTGATAACTCTTACAAATATTTATATTTCATGCCTTTAGACTTAGTTAATTGTCTGTACGTAAGTGATTTTAGTTGCATTTTAGGATATTGTATTAGTATTTTTAAAGCATTGCATTAAAGAGCTTAGATTGTGCTTAAGTGCTATTACTTACTGCTTTTAATTGTCTGTTGGAAGGAATATTTTGGTGGTTGATTGGCAAGTGCAAAGTGTTAGAGGATTAGAGGGTTGAAGGTTTGATGTGACAAATTTCGGGTTGTTTGCCAACAAAAATGCTATGGAAATACTTGGAAGCTGCCTAGTCAGCACACTTAATGCGTACCATTCTCAGTCCCAGTTATACTTGTACCAAAAAAATCCACCTAGAAGGTCAAACCTATAAAAGCCAAAAGGGGTAGTTTTTCAAATAGAAAAAAAAAAGAGGACCAACTTTTGATAGGAAATGAGGGAAGGACTAAGAAGGAAGGTAGCTGAAGAAGGAGAAGACGACTATATCATCTTTGGCAGGTGCAAGACATTGTGCTAGCGGTGTTGAGAGCTAAATAGGTGGAAACACAAAAATATATAGACTTTTTCAGCACCTTTTGAGCTCTAATTCATGTAGTTTCACAGTAAATTATAAAATAATTAATTTGCACTTAATTTATTAACATATTGAATTTTAATTATTTTAATAATAAATTATCACAAATTTGGTTTATTTTCAATAGTTTTGCACAAAAGGTGAAAATTGGCTTTGCAGACACCTAGAAAGGCTTGGACCGTTGCGGAATTTTTGTATCAAGTGAACCAAGGGCAAGATTAAATATATTTCCAGCCAAGTTTGCTCCAAATGATGATCATTTTATGTACTTTATATTTAAGTTTTATCCAAGTTAAATTGGGTTAAAAATTAATATGAAGCTTGAAGGAGAAAGGGGCCTAGTGTGCTAAGCATTGAAGACTAATCCAATAAGAAAATTTGCACTCCAAAGCCGACCCAATAAGCTGAACCAATCAGCTTATTTAGCTGATTAAATTAATTGAAAAACAACCCTCAAGTTTCATTAAAAGCCTATTCAAACCCCTCCACTTTTTGTGCCTTTAAGGATTTGCCCCAAGTTACATTTAGCAAAGTTTAAAACATTCAAACTTTGCTCCATGTGCAGCCAGCCAAGGGAAGTGTGTGATTGCTTATTATTTTCTATTTTTATTAGCTACTCCTAACTATAAATACCCCCTTCACCTATTAACTCAACATACCTCTCACACCTTTCACTCTACACATCTTTATCCTTCCCACTTGCTTTTCTCTCCTTTGCTTTCCATTTTTTTCCTTCCATTCCCTTGCCGATTTCCCTCTTAGAAAGGATCCCTTCTACCATCATTGGTAGCATCATTCAAGTGCTTGTAGAAGCCTTGGTTCAACAAGAATGAGCGGAGAAGGAGGAACGGAGCAAACTAGTCAGACTTTGGAGAAACACGGGATTTGATTCTAGTTTCCTATCATTTATCTTTTATTGTTGTTGTTATGAACAAGTCTATTAATATTTGTTATGTTGTTATTTTGAATTTAATTCACATGTCTTAAATTTAATTCATGCTAGGTTGATTGCGTTTCATCCACTTAAGTTATTAAAATTATGTATGTGTTATTATAGGTCTTGGTAAATTGTTTGATTAAGTAAAACCATGATTATTTATTCTTGAATTACAATCGTAAGGTAACTAATGAATTAATTATTAATATAACACCCCTAACTCGAATCTGCCACTGAAACAGGGTTATAGAGTATTATCGAAGTTTAAAATTTAAACAGACAGAAAATTCAAACATTTCATAACATATAACATTCATGTCAGAAACCAATCATAATCATGCATATTTCCCCTAATACGAGCCCTCGAGGTCCAAAATACACATTAGAAACAAATCGAGACCAAATAAAAAATTTAGAGAATCTTTTGGAAACTTATAAAATTTTCAAAACTGCAGGGGTCACACGGCCAAGAGACACGCTCGTGTCTTAGGCCGTGTGGGTATTCGAAATAGGGACACATGGCCGTGTCCCAGCCCGTGTCCGTGCCCATGTAACTCACTGACTTGTGCCACACTGCCAAGCCACATGCCCATGTGCTAGGCCTTGTGAGGATACTGACTTGCACTTTTAAAAAGATACAGGGGACACGCGGTTAAGACACACACTCGTGTCTCTGCTGTGTGGACGAAAATAAGCCATTTTACAAGCCACATTTCTCACCTAATTTAGCATCCACCTACACTCAACATTTTGCATATACACAAGTCATAATTAGGTATCCAAAACAAGCCAAAAATCAAGCCTTAAACATGTAAAATCTTCACATACAACCAATATGCCCTTAGGCACATCAAATGACAATATGCAAACATGCCAACCATATATCCAGATTTACCTACGTGACCAAATACATATATGCATAATTGTACCAAAACCTATCATGTAGGTCACTTATCAAGCTCACCCATTTGGTACCCAAAATGCCTATTCACCAGGTAAATCATTTTGCATCTTTTCATGTCACTTAACTTACTTACCAAAAGATAAAAATATTTCCAAATGGTACCAAATATACCATTCTAAACCAATCATCAATATACCTGTAAGTTTTCCACAACAAAGCACTAATCACACCAAGGTATATAACATATCTTATATGCATATTCAAACCACATTTTACTTTCCATCATTCTACCGCATCAAACACACATCAAATAGAATAAGGCCACATATATATACACATCAAAATATACCAAACACAAGCCATATAAGTGGTTAATCTCAACAAAACACTTATATGCTAACATTGTCCAAATTAACCTATACATGCCATTATAACTGAAATTAAATAACCAAATGTACCAAAACAGCCGACGGATAGTGTGATATAGCTCTGACAAGCATCCAACCCAAACAAGCTTCTAAATCACTATAAAACATGGAAAATAACACAGAGTAAGCATTTAAGCTTAGTAAGTTCGTATAACATAGAATTTAACTTACCATTTAGTCACATTTAAGGTAAGCATTCAAAGCATATCCAACCTCAACTTGGCCAAAAGCCTAGACACATATCCTCATCAACCATGTTAGTCATCTAATTCATATAAATATCTAGAAACATATATGAGCTCAACAATAATTAAACTTCCATGTACATATAATTTCCAAATCATGTATCTATATATCATGTACAAATCATTTTTATATATCTATGTAAATACCTGTGGTAGTTCATATTGAACTCATGTAACCTCGTAACAGAACAATGCCCATTGAACCATTTAGAATATCGTTGGATACGCGGGTAGTACACACGAGGTGTACTGAACTGTAATCCTTCAATCCATGTACATGTATGCTTATATGAGTTGTAAACTGGTAAGCTCCTCTGAGCTGAATAATGGTAAGCTCATACGAGCTGAGTATCGATAAGCTCATAAGAGCTGAAATCAGTAACCTTAATGACATGTCATTTGTATCCTACAAATTCCTAAGGTTCAAACGGGGCTCAATAATCGTCGTACGCCATCGGATATACGATTGGTATTCTTATATAATGATTACACACTTCACAAACACATAATCCAATTTAAAACATATAAATGTACAATTTAATTACATGAACTTACCTCAACAAGTGTACGTAGATACGGAGATGACTAATCCGAGATTTTCTCTTTGCCTTAATGTAACTCTGTTCGAGGTCTAACCAGATCTATACGAATGAATTTAAATCAATTCAATAAAATTCACATTCAATTTAGTCCAACACATATTTTAGAAACTTTACTATTTTGCCCCTATACTTTTAATTCTTTGTAATTTAGTCTCTAGGCTCGAAAAATCAAATTCATTCAATTTTATCCCTACCCAAGCCTAGAAAAATTATAAAAATAATTATAGCAGCCCATATAATTCACAAATTCACACTTTTACCACACAATTTATCATATTTTTCAATTTAATCACTAATTGATAATTTCATCAAAAATTCCTTTACAAAAGTTGTTTATCTAACAACCATTCATTTTATACCATTAAACATCAAAACCTAACATATTCATTAATGGAAAAACTCAAATACTTCAACAATTTTGAAAATTAGTCCTTGGGCTAGCAAGATTAAGCTACAATGATTCCAGAAACATAGAAATCACTAAAAATGGGACAAAAATCACTTACCAATTTGATTTTGAAGCTTGGTCGAACCCTAGCTCTATTTTCTCCAAGTAGAATCGGTTTGTGGTGTATTTTGAAGAAGATGAACATAATAATTTTTTTTGTTTTATTAATATATAATTTAGTTACCTATTTACTTAATAAACCTTTATAATTAATTCAAATTACAAAATTGCCAAGCTATATCATCCACTAACATATTAATGGGCTATTTACCATATAAGGACCTCTACTTTAAAGTTCCATAGCTATTTAATACCTTTAGCTATTAGAACTCAACTTTTCCACTTTACGCGATTTAGTCCTTTTTATCAATTTGAAAATGTAAACAACAAAATTTCTTAACAAAAGTTTTCTACGATAATACTATCATGTTGTAGACCATAAAATAATAATAAAATAAATTTTTTGACTTCAGATTTTTGGTCCCGAGACTTGTTCCTATTTCACTGAAAACGAGATGTTACAATTAATCATGTTGAATTTTAATTAATTCACACAATACTTAATCAGTGCATGTTTAATATTCTAAAGTAGCTGAGTGTTAAATCAATAACGGTATTAAATGGTACATTAGCCTTGCATAACTTGTAAGATTATTGTGATTAAACTGTTTCAATGTAGAAATATATTTTTACTTCACTTAATCTTTTACTTGCTTATTTAAATTGATTAATTATTTGAATTGACATAGTGATATGTTCAAGAGATTAGTAAATTTAGTAAGTCTGTATGTGCTGTAGTTAACAAATTACCAAGTTGCCGTGAATTTATTCGTAACAACATGAACATTATTTTGGTAACATTAAGTTAAAAAATATAATTAATCTAACACAATTATATCATCTTGATTAGAATCATCTTTTGAAATCATGCATTGAAACTTTTATTTTTATTCTATTTTATTTTACTTAGTTAAATTTTAGTTTTTAATCGCTTCCTCAAAATCAAAATTTTTTAATCAACGAAGTGTTTGAATTTCATTTCATAAATAATTTTGTTTCAATATCCCTGTGAGTACGATAACTCGACATTTACTTATCACTTTATTACTTGTTGCAATTGTGTACACTTGCATATTTCCGTCGTTCCAATAGGTGAAAGGCAACATCTTGAAATTTCTCATTTGATTCTTATCACATTTCCTTTAGAACTTAATTGTAAAAGATGATGTTTATTACTGCATTAAACTTGAACTCAATTTACCTAGCTATGAGCTATATCTCTTAAGCTTGGGATTAATTTGCTGAATCCATTAATTTCTATTAATGTTTACAATTTAAGTTGGAATTATCCTGATGTTTTATTCAATGGTATTTCATGCTTATTACAAACTATGTATTGACGAATATGCAGCAAGTTATTAAGACAACTTAATGTCGACAGGGTTAGGCTATTAAGATAGACATTAGATAATATGAGTGAATGAAAATTATTAATTCGTAGTAACCTCTAGGCATAGAGCCTTGCCTCATTTGAAAGAGGGTAGAAAATATTAGTGGTAGCCTAACTTAAGTCTATAGACATATAGTACCTTAGGGAAGGTAGCCCAAAGTTTGCTCTTGAGAGAAGTAGACTATTGTAGAAACCTATCGAATAGTAGAATGTTCAAGACATTGATGTGACATTAATAGTTAGAGAAGGTAGATGCATTAGTAATCCCAGCCGTCCTAATCAACCTTGTAATTACTTAATCTTATTTTTTGTAGTTACTTGGTCGTGACATTCTTGTTTTATTTACTTGTTTTGTGTTACACATTTTATACATCATCATTCTCTCGTTTTGCCACTACATTCTCATTGTTATTTTTCTCCAGCATTAATCCAGCCTAACTCTAATAACTTGACCAAATTATACCGTTCTAATCTCTGTGGAGACGATCTCACTCATCACTCTATTACTTGTTTGATGTGTATGCTTGCACAATTCGCACATCATATTAACAAGTGACAATATTGTTTTCTTTTTGCAGGATGGCTTCTTTATTTGACAAAATTTTATTTGACCAAAATGATTATGACTTAGTATTACAAGGCCAAGTATAAGTTTTCCTCATTTTGTGTAACACCCCTTACTCGTATCCTACACCGGGACAAGGTACGAGGTATTACCGGCCTTTGACATACACTTTAACACAAACTAAGCCATACAAATTTCATCCAATCTTAAAAACATTCAAACATAAACACAATGTCCTTTCTACGGCCCACATTGCCTTTAATGTAACATCCTGATTTTGAGCTTAGTCAGAATAGTGGTTTCGGGACCACAAATCTGATGAGGAAAATTTCATTTTTATTATATTTTTATCATCTACGATTTCACGGAATGATTTTATGAAAATTTCATTTGAAAATTTTGACATTTGGGCACTCAAGTTAGTAAAAAGGACTAAATTGTAAAAAGTGCAAAAGTTGAGTTTTACATGTTAGAGGCGTCTAATTGTCATAAAATTTTAAATGGGAGGTAATTAAATGATAATTAAACCATTTTATAACTTGTTGGACAAAAGTGGCCTTGGTTGGGTAAAATTTGAAAGAATAGTAAAAGGGCATTTTGGTCATTTAGGGGTAAAATGAATTAAAAGACAAATTTTAAACCCCAAATGTGTCCCTTTCTTCTTGCTACAGCAGAATGTACCAAGATCAGCCATGGTTAGGATTTGGCCAAGCTTCCAAGCTTAATAGTAAGTGATTCTGAGCTCTGTTTTTAGTATTCTATGTATTTTTGAAATCCCGGTAACATGATATGCTCATTTCTACCATTATTTTGAGCTAGGATTTATGTTTAAAAATTTACCTATGAATGATAAACCTGTATTTTGATGTTTAATGGTAGAATATGAAGCTTGAAATTGTGTTAAACAACTTTTGCTAAACAGTTTTACATAAAAACGAGTAAAATGACATAATCGGTAAAAATACCTAATGTTCATAAGTACATGTTAGAGTGAGAATTTGATGTTGCTATAGAAGGGAAAAATGATCATCATTTCATACAACATAAGAAAATAGGAAGAAGTTTAATTTCCGAACCTTGGGGAAAAAGTGAAAATATGCAAAAGTTTAGGGGTCAAAATGAAAATTTATAAAAATATGATTTTTAGACCCATATGAATAGTGTGACTAATTAGTAGGCTAAATGTGATATTATAGATCAAGGAAATCGAGTTTGGGCTTAAATCGGGAAAATATAAGGTTATGGACTAGAATGGTAAATTGCCATTTCTGGATCCGAGGTAAGTTCGTGTGATTTAATAAGCCTATTATTCATGTTATTATTAATATACATGAAATATAATTTGTTATAATTGTATTGAATTTGATGTTAATAGAAATTTGATGGAATATGATATTTAAAAGAAATGGGTGATTACCGAGAATATGAGATTTTGCATATGATTGTCCTGTTTGCATGAGTGGTTGTGCTAAGAGATAGCACAGGTACGTACTCGAAACTCATGAGTATATGTTCGATATGTGAAATGAAATGGACTTGTGAAGAGAGTGCAAATGAAATAAGTTTTAGTATTGTTCAATTAATGGACACAAATGGTGATTTGTGGTTGATGAATTGAGATTAAATGAGGAAATCTCGGTTGAACCTTCGGAATGAAGAAACGTGGTGTTAAGTGGATATACCACGGTTATACGTGTAACGTGGTGCTAAGTGGATATACCACAATTACACATATTGATACATGTAACGTGGTGCTAAGTGGATATGCCACGGTTACATATATTGATTCATTAACGTAGTGCTAAGTGGATATACCACGGTTAAACATGTAACGTGGTGCTAAGTGGATATGCCACGGTTACATATATTGATTCATTAACGTGGTTGTGACAGCCCTAATGTGACCCTAGTCGGGAAGTGGTTTCGGGACCACAAAACCGAGTCATAAAAATAATTAGCTGTCATATTTGATGCTTATTATATGTATATATGCATGTGTGAAATTTTCATATTTGAATTTTGTTAATTGTAGGTGAATTTTAGTAAATAGGACTTATGTGAGAAAATTTAGAAATGTGCTAGGCAAATGTAAAGTGGCCTATTAATGCATGTTATAGAAATGATGGGTTTGCATGTCAAATTGCCCAAAATTTGAGCTAGTGGCCGGCCATGCTATGGGTCATAGCATATTTTAAGCATGGTGTGTTAATGTTTCATGTTGGAAAGAATAAAATAAAAGAGTTAGTAAAAAAATAAGGGGATGAAGGGTGAAGGAAAGAAAAAAAGGGTATCACCTTGTTCTTCTTAGCCGTACAAGAAGAAGAAAAAGAGGGGGGGCATTCGGCCTTTTGAATGAAGAGAAGGTTAGTAAATTTTGTTAATCTTTCTTTTGAAATCTTAGTTTGTTCAGGTTAATCATCGTGTTTTTCTTACCTAGCCATACTAAAATTTTGAATTTAGAGGGTTGGATGGAACTTTCGGTTATGGTATGTGTGAGAAGAACTTGATTTTTTTTTCTTTCTTACCCTTAAGTTTTGATGGATAAAGAAACAAAAAGATTGTTGATGAAAGAAATTAATCTTGTTAAAACTTTAAACTAATAACACCCATGTGTGTGATAGCCGAACATAGACTTTGTTTAAAGTCTTGATCAAAGGCCGGTTAAGTGTTTTGAAATGGATATCTAAGGTGTTAAATAATAAAACTCTTGATGACTTGGCTTAAATAGCATTCGGTCATCTTAGGTTGATATTAAGGTAAGGAGCTTATACTAGTGATAGCCGAATTAAAGAATGCTTGATGTCATGAGTAAATGTTGTTCATGTTATTTGGATGAGAAATGGTAGTTAGGTGAAGTAGAGTCTAGCAAATGAGCTCATATGTGCATTAGTTGCTAAATGGAGAAAAATCGGCTAACAAGTGTGTACTAAGGCCGAATATGACTTGGAATATTAGTGAGTGATGTATGTGTTTTGAATTGATGGAATGGAGAGGATACTTTAATTGTGTTATGAACAATTATATGTTAAACTAAGGTTTGCTAAGCTAGCTATTAAGGTGAAGTGCAAATATTAGTATTTGATTACTAGTGTATATATATGTGTATTCGCCGAGTTTTGAACTTGAAACAAAATGGTATTTAGTCAATACAAGTAACCATATTTGTGGAATGTATTAAGTAAATAGTCGGCCTCAACATAGACATGCATATTCGGCCACATGAATGAATACATAGATTGATGTTGTACGTTCGACTATAGGTAAGCATATTGATGGCCTTATCTTGACTTAGAAAATCGGCTAAAGGAGAATATTGGCTAAAATGTTGAATTTGATTCATGATTTCATACATATATGACTCTAATGCCTAATATATATATGGGCTAAGTACCTTAAATTCCTCCTTGATGTTCAAAATGATTAAATCAATTTATTTGTTAAATTAAGCTCAAGAGCAAAGGGGGACTAAATCCGATAAAGGAAAGGAAAAGGTGATTGAATAGCCGTTGAAATCGTTCGACAGCATCCGAGGTAAGTTTTTGAGTAATGGAACTTAGATTATGACTCGATTAGATCATGTTATATAGCGAATCAAAACCATGCTCTTTGTATGTGGCTATTGAGTCGAAAATGGTAATGGTAGATAAGTGCCTTGTGTCTGAGTTCTAGTAATGATAACAAAATAAAAATGTGTTATGATTTGTGGACATATGTGCATGATTATTCGGATGATAACCGGGCTAAGACCCGAAGGCATTTGTGCGAGTTGCTATATCCGGGCTAAGACCCGAAGGCATTTGTGCGAGTTGCTGTATCCGGGCTAGGACCCGAAGGCATTTGTACGAGTTGTTATATCCGGCTAAATCCCAAAGATACTTGGGTTTGGAAGTGAGCGATCTTGCTGTAATAATTTCAATTAATACGCTCATAAAATCCAAACGATAAGGTATGTTTCGTACATGCATTGGAAAAGTCGATTCGTTTTAAATAGTATCCGTTAAATTGATTAACGAATTTTTGGCCTTTAGATAGGTTTGATACCTTGTGTGTGAATATATTGGTTGAAGTGTA
>NC_053427.1:33178346-33316139 GCF_007990345.1 Gossypium hirsutum | reverse complement strand
GAAATTGACCATACGGCCCAATCCACATGGGCGTGTGACTCTCCGAAGCAAGAAAATTAGTTAAGTTGCCCAAAGATTTTCAAAGTTCTTAGTTTAGTCCCGAACCACCCAAATGTATGTTATAGGTTTCGAAGACCTATATAAGGGATGATATGCATGTGTTCGAGATGTTCTATTTTTTGTGAAATTTTGTGGCTCGGTTTTGCATATTGAGAATGTTTAAGTCCAGTAATGCCTCGAACCCTGTCCCGACGTTGGATACGGGTGAGGGGTGTTACATTTAACATGCTTCAAGGGTGGTTCAGGACTAAACTGAGTGCTTCTAAAAATTTTACAACACTTAGGAAAAAATATTCCAAGTTGTGAGAGTCACACGCCCGTGTGGATTTCAAACGCCCGTGTGGCTAGGACACGCTCGTCTTCAACCTGTATAGCTCTCTATTTATGACATTAGCATAAATTAAAGGTCACTCGGCCAAGTCACACACCCATGTGCTAGGCCATGTGGCTAATTTAATTTTTTCATTTAAGGTGCAGACTTCACACGGTCTGGGCACACGCACATGTCCTGAGGCTGTGCCTTCGACACGGTTGAGACTTACGGCTGTATCTCTGCCCGTGTGTTTACTACCATGCATACTGACTTATGAAACTAGGGAGTAGGGGGCATACAACTGGACAACGCGCCCATAGGCTGACCATGTGTCACAGACGGCCTAGACACATGCCTGTGTGTCTACCCGTGTTGAAAACTTTGAGGCTATTTTTCCAGCCCTTTTGTCACCCTTACTAACACAAGCACACTCTCATTTTTCAATGGGGAATGTCATGGCATAAATGAGTTACTTAAACATCCATAGTTTAACTCATGCATGACAATTACATGTCTCAGTATACATATTTGGGACTTCATAACTTACTAGGATCATTCAAAACATTTCCTTATGTGACAACCCAAATTAGACCCTGGTCGGAATGTGGTTTCGAGACCACATTACCGAGCCAAAAATTTATTTTCGTGTTTTAATTGCATAAATTGTTGTGTGACAGTGAATGTATGAGAAATTAAATGCTTAATATTAGCATTAGGATTGTGAATTCATTCAAAAAGGACCTAGTTGACGAAGTTAGGAAAGATGATAGATGAATTATAAGGATTAATTAATAATAGGTTGAGGAAGCATGGCTTTGCATGTCAATTTGCCCATAAAATTCATGGTGGCCGGCCAAGGAGTGATAATGCTCCACTCATTCTAATTTAATATGTTTCTTTGGTGAACAAATGATGGGGATAATAATAGAAAAGGGAACAAAAAAAAATGGGTGTCATACTTGCCATCTCCTAGCCGAAAAACCAAGAAAAAGAAGGGGAGAAAAGAACTTGGAAGGAATTCGGCCATTGCTTGTGCCTAGGGAGAGTGTTTGATGTTGTGGCATGAAAAATAAGGGAGTTTGAATGCTTAATAAGGAGGGAAGAAGGAGTGTTCATATTTTCTTTCTTTTGCAATTGTTCTAACTAGAGGAAGAAGAGGAAGCAAGATTCGGCCAAGGTGGTCTTTTAGACCAAGGTATGTTCAATGATATTTTTGGAAGCTTACCCTACCTTTGGGGTGATGAGTCTAGATTCTATCTATTCCATGGTTGGATTTGGGGTTGTTGGAGAGTTAGGATTCGGCTAAGGAGTTTAAAAATAAAAGCTAGTTGATACCTTGATGCTATTAGCATGCTAGTTATATGGATGTGTTAAGTTGCTTGTTATGTTAGCATGAAAGTTGAAAATTGTTAAGCTATTTTGTTGGAGGTGCCGAACTTAGGACTAGGAAGAGAATGAGTATTCGGCTAACATAGTGGAAAGGTGGTGTTGCCGATTGCTAGATTTAGACTAGGGGAGTGGCTATAATGGGCATTAAGATGTGGGACTTAAGAAATGTAGTTATATGTGGACTTACATGATGTTACAAATAGATGTGAAAATATGCTAGATTAGGAAAACTCGATTAAGTGTTCATGAGATGAAATTAGGTGTTTAAATGATGTTATAGTTGACATTGTACATGTATACATGCATTTCGGCCATGGTCTTTGCTTGAATTTGAGATTTGTAATGTGATTTTCCTAAATTGTCTATGAATTTTTGGTTGTTGATTCCATGGTAATGGTATATTGAATCCATGAAAATTTAGTAAGGTTGCATTCGGCAACTTGCTTGGAATTAAAAATTGATGTCTAAGCTTAGGTGATTTCGATGATGATATATATATATATTCATAAGTATATTTAGTTGATTCGGCTTTGGTAGTTGCATGAGGCTATTGGCCGAATATACTAACATACATATACATGTGAAATTGGATTGTAAATATTTAGCAAGGTGGTTAAACTAGTTAAATTATTGATTTAGCTCAAGGAGTTAAAGGAGGTGAATCGAGCAAAGGCAAAGAAAAGGTTATCGAGTAGCCGAGTTGGAACCGTCTTACCCAACACGAGGTAAGTCATTAAGCATGTAGTTGGTATTATTTCAAATGGTCATAATGTGTATGTATTGATGCTGAATGGAATGAATAAATATACATATATATATATGCATGTACGTATGTGATGATGAAATTGTTGAATGAAAGAAAAGAGGTAAGATGTACTGAGTTGTTGATCTCGGCACTAAACGTGCGGGATAACCATTTATGACCATGAGATTGGCGCTAAGTGCGCGGTATTAAATTGTACAGCACTAAGTGTGCGATTCGACTATGTTGCACTAAGTGTGCGAAATGAATATGATGCACTAAGTGTGCGAATTGACCATGCGGCACTAAGTGTGCGAGTTTGACTATGTAGCACTAAGTGTGCGATTTGATTACGTAGCACTAAGTGTGCGAGTTGATTATATAGCACTGAGTGTGCGGGCTCAATATACATTCGTGAAGTATTATGGACACTATGTGTGCGACACTATTGAGTCGATCGCGGACAGCGGATCGGGTAAGTGTCTTGAGTACATGGCTAATAGGTGCTATGCTTATACTTGGTGTTGAGCTCGGTAAGTTGAACCTATGTGACAAATATACTTGAAGTCACGTACATAAAATTTATCATAGAATGGGTGAAAGGCCGTTTAGTTGTATGTTTGTAACGAAAATAAAATGATTTATGAAAATGCCTCGAATATCCTATTGATGAGTAGGTGGATTGTGAATACATAAATTGGTATGAAATTGAATCGATAGGTTGGAGGAACTATGGTATGGTTCGGTATGGATGGAGTAAATTGTCTCATTCCATTTTGTTTCCTCTTGTGATAATGTTATTGATGTATAGTAGTGCATTGCTTATGACTTACTGAGTTATAAACTCACCCGGTGTTTCCTTGTCACCCATTATAGGCTGCTTGGACTCATCTATTTTTGCGGGGTCGGGCCGTCATCGAAGTCATCACACCGGATAGCAAGTTTTGGTATTTTCTTCTTAGTTGGCTTAGAAGAACATTTTGGCATGTATAAGCTATTACGTTGTGTTTGAATTTTGGCATGTAAACTTTAAGCCATGCGAAAATGGCACGAATGTTCGATTGAGTTGGATCAAGGGTAGGCATGAAATGGACCTAGTTACTTTCGTAACAGATGCTGGCAGCAGCAGTGTCATGAGATTGAAAAATCACTAAAAATAGTAGGAGTGGAATTAATTGATGAATAAATTATGTAATCGAAGCTCGATGAGTCTGCTTTCATGAGGAAGTAACGAAAAGATCATATGGGCAGTATATTAAGAGATAATCAGATTTTTGTGGGACAGGGCCAGAACGGTTTCTGGATTCCCTGCTCCGACTTTGGAATTTCATTAAAAATTAACCAGAGATAATTAGGGGTCGTACCATATATGTACAGATTCCTCTCTGAGTCTAGTTTTCATAGAAACAAACGGCATCAGTATTGGATCCCCGTGCAGGGAGATATCCAAGTCGTAATGGGCAAAGGTCAGTGTAGTCGACTCCTGCAACTTGGGAGACTTTGACTAATAAACTGTACTAATTGGCCCGACCAAAAATTCTAGAAAAAAATACATAGATGGGAACATGAGTCTATTTTCGGGGAAAAATTACGAAACTGATTTTCGAGTTACGAAACTCAAGATATGATTTTTAAAACGACTAGTACACAGATTGGGCAGTGTCTGGAAAATAAATTTTGTAAGGGGTTAAAGCCAGTTAACACCTCGTGTTCGACTCCGGTGTCGGTTTCGGGTTCGGGGTGTTACATTTTATTGGTATCAGAGCCATGGTTTAGTCGGTTCTAGGACTACCATAGCACGTATGAGTCTAGCTATACATGCCTTAATGTTAATGTTTAAAAGGGTGATGACTTCTGACGGTTGAAATGTTTTTGTTTTGATTAGTAAATGGATCCCGGTGAAGAAAGAACCCTAGCGGATGACGTTGAGAGCGTAGCGGCTGCTCCTACACAAGGGACGCCGCCTGTTGAACCTCAGTCATCTGCGAATAATCAAGGTGAGGGGGCTAAACAAGCCTTCTTTACCATGATGAATGAGTGGGTCGCGCAATATGCTCGAACCAACCCGGCTGTCCAACAATTCCCAAATTTGAATAATCCACCCCAAGAGCCTGTAAGGCCATCAGTCGCTGATCCTGTGAGGCTGAGTAAGCCACCTGTAGACTTGATTAGGAAGCGTGGGGCCGAGGAGTTCAAGGCCATAGTAACTGATGATGCTGAAAGGGCCGAGTTCTGGCTTGATAATACCATTCGGGTGTTCGATGAATTGTCATGCACACCCGATGAATGTCTAAAATGTGCCGTATCTTTGTTGCGAGACTCAGCCTACTATTGGTGGAGGACCTTGATTTCCATAGTCCCGAACGAGCAAGTAACTTGGGACTTCTTTCAAACGGAATTCCGGAAGAAATTTATTAGCCAACGGTACATTGACCAGAAGCGTAAGGAGTTCTTGGAACTCAAGCAAGGCCGTATGACTGTATCTGAATACGAACATGAATTCGTAAGACTTAGTAGGTATGCCCGGGAGTGTGTAGCTGATGAGGTTGCTATGCGCAAAAGATTCGAGGAAGGATTGAATGAAGATTTAAAGCTACTAATGGGTATTTTGGAAATAAAAGAATTCGTAACACTAGTCGAACGAGCCTGCAAGGCGGAAGAACTTGGAAAGGAGAAGAGGAAGGCTGAATTTGAAGCTAGAGATTATCGTAAAAGATCGACGGGTAAAGCTCCGTTCTCAGCTGTAAAGAAGTTCAGGGAGGACATTAATAAGTCGAGGGCGACTGCGGGAATTTCCATCAGGGCAAGACCATCGATGGGCTCCCGAGCTACTTCGGTAGCTAGTGTGGGCAATAATCGTCACGAGAAACCTGAATGTCCCCAATGTGGAAGACGACACCTAGGTGAATGTTGGGGCAAGTCTACTAGCAGGGCCTGTTACGGATGCGGTTCGAAGGACCACCTCATTAGAGATTGCACGGAGCTGGATGAGAAGAATAAGATTCAAGGTGCAAGACCTAGTAGAGTGACATCTAGAGGTAGACCACCGAGAATTTTTGGAGGCAGGGGTGGTAGTCAGAGGGGGGCTTCTGATACGGCCGATCGCGCCGAGAACCGTGCTCCTGCTAGAGCATATGCCATTCGCGCACGAGAGGAGGCATCCTCCCCCGACGTCATCACTGGTACCTTCACTCTCTTTGATACTAATGTGATTGCATTGATTGACCCTGGTTCTACTCATTCATATGTATGCGAAACCTTAGCAACCAGTAAGACTCTACCTGTTGAGTCTACTGAGCTCGTAATTCGAGTATCAAACCCTTTGGGCCAATGCGTACTTGTTGATAAAGTGTGTAAGAGATTCCCTCTAATAATCCGAGAATCCTGTTTTCCGGCCGATTTGATGCTTTTGCCGTTCGACGAGTTTGATGTTATTCTTGGTTTGGATTGGTTAACCGCGCATGATGCGGTTGTGAATTGCAAAAGCAAGACTATCGATTTGAGGTGCGCAAATAACGAAATAATCCGAGTTGAGTCTGCGGACTTAAGGGGGTTGCCAGCTGTAATATCAGTAATGTTGGCCCAGAAATATGTAAGGAAAGGGTGCGAAGCATACCTCGCGTATGTACTTGATGACAAGGAGTTAGAAAAGAAACCCGAATCGGTGCCGGTGGTCTGTGAATACCCGGATGTTTTTCCTGAAGAGTTACCGGGTTTGCCACCTGTTCGGGAGGTAGAGTTTGGTATTGAGCTTGTACCTGGAACTACGCCTATTTCGATCGCTCCGTATCGTATGGCACTAACCGAGTTAAAAGAGTTGAAAGCTCAGTTGCAAGAATTGACGGATAGAGGTTTCGCTCGACCGAGTTTCTCACCTTGGGGTGCCCCAGTATTGTTCGTGAAAAAGAAGGACGGAACCATGAGGTTGTGTATTGATTATCGTCAACTGAATAAAGTGACGATAAAGAATAAGTATCCGTTACCGCGTATTGATGATCTGTTCGATCAATTAAAGGGAGCATCGGTGTTTTCAAAGATAGATTTGAGATCGGGTTATTATCAGTTGCGGATTCGAGATTCGGACGTACCCAAAACTGCTTTCAGAACGAGGTACGGTCACTACGAGTTCTTAGTGATGCCGTTCGGGCTCACTAATGCCCCTGCGGTGTTTATGGATTTGATGAATCGGATCTTCAGGCCGTATTTGGATCGGTTCGTAGTTGTGTTTATTGATGACATCTTGGTCTATTCAAGAGATGAGACCGAACATGCTGAGCATCTGAGGCAAGTGTTGCAAATTTTGCGGGATAAGCAGTTATATGCTAAGTTCAGTAAGTGTGAGTTCTGGTTAAGAGAGGTTAGCTTCTTGGGTCATGTGGTATCCGCATTGGGTATTCGAGTTGACCCGAGCAAAATTTCAGCCATACTTAACTGGAAGCCTCCGAGAAATGTTACCGAAGTCCGGAGCTTTCTAGGGCTCGCCGGTTATTACCGACGATTTGTCAAAGGTTTCTCGATGATAGCCACACCAATGACGAAGCTACTTCAGAAGGATGTTAAGTTCGAATGGACGGAGAAATGTCAGAAAAGCTTCGATCAACTGAAAACTCATCTGACTGAAGCTCCAATTTTGGTGCAACCCGAATCGGGTAAAGAGTTTGTCGTTTATAGTGACGCATCCCTACTTGGGTTGGGTTGCGTATTGATGCAGGAAGGTCGAGTTGTGGCCTATGCGTCGAGACAATTGAAGCCACACGAGAGAAATTATCCGACCCATGATCTCGAACTAGCCGCCATTGTGTTTGCATTGAACATATGGCGACATTATTTGTTTGGTGAGAAGTGCCATGTGTTTTCGGATCACAAAAGTCTCAAATATTTGATGACTCAACGAGACTTGAATCTGCGACAAAGACGTTGGCTTGAGTTGTTGAAAGATTACGAGCTTGTCATTGATTACCACCCGGGAAAGGCTAATGTGGTTGCGGACGCCTTAAGCCGAAATCACTGTTTGCTTTGCGAGCGATGAATGTACACTTGTCTGTTCTACCTGACAATGTGTTAGTAGCTGAATTAAAAGCCAAACCATTATTGACTCATCAAATTCGTGAAGCTCAGAAAGTTGATGATGAATTGGTTGCAAAACGAGCTGAGTGTGTTCCGAACAAGGAATCGGAGTTTCAGATTGATGATGATGGTTGTTTGAGGTTTAGAAGTCGTTTGTGCGTTCCAAGGAATTCGGAACTCATTCCGAGAATACTGAACGAAGCCCATTGTAGCCGAATGTCAATTCACCCGGGGAGCACGAAAATGTACAACGACTTGAAACGTCGGTTTTGGTGGCATGGTATGAAGCGAGACATCTCCGACTTTGTTTCGAGATGTTTAATATGTCAACAGGTGAAAGCGGAACATCAAGTGCCTTCAGGATTACTTCAGCCGATCATGATACCCGAGTGGAAATGGGACCGAGTCACAATGGACTTTGTGTCCGGACTGCCATTGTCCTCAAGTAAGAAGGAGGCGATTTGGGTTGTTGTTGATAGGCTGACTAAGTCGGCTCACTTTATCCCCGTGCGTACGGATTTTTCATTGGATAAACTAGCCGAATTGTATGTTACTCAGATTGTGAGATTACATGGAGTACCTATTTCTATCGTGTCGGATAGAGATCCGAGATTCACCTCGCGATTTTGGAAGAAATTGCAAGAAGCTTTGGGTACCAAGCTGCATTTTAGCACCGCTTTTCATCCCCAAACCGATGGTCAATCCGAGCGGATAATTCAGATACTCGAGGATATGCTGAGATGCTGCATCCTTGAGTTTAGTGGTTCATGGGAACGGTATGTACCTTTGATTGAATTCGCTTACAACAATAGTTTTCAATCAAGTATTAAGATGGCACCTTACGAGGCTTTGTATGGTCGTAAATGCCGAACGCCATTGTTTTGGACCGAGCTCGGTGAAAGTAAAATTTTCAGAGTTGATTTGATTAAAGATGCCGAACAGAAAGTAAAGGTAATCCGTGAAAGTCTGAAGGTAGCCACAGATCGTCAAAAATCGTATGCGGATCTGAAACGGAAGGACATTGAATATCAGGTGGGAGATAAAGTGTTCCTCAAAGTTTCGCCTTGGAAAAAGGTACTCAGATTTGGCCGTAAAGGCAAGTTGAGCCCGAGATTCATTGGGCCGTACGAAATTTCCGAACGAGTGGGGCCGGTTGCATATAGATTGATTTTGCCTCCTGAACTTGAAAAGATTCACGACGTCTTTCATGTTTCGATGCTTCGGCGCTATAGATCTGATCCTTCGCACATAATTAGTCCGTCGGAGGTTGAAATTCAGGCTGATATGAGCTATGAAGAAGAACCGATTCGTATCCTAACTCGTGAAGTGAAAGAGTTGCGAAATAAAAAGGTTCCGTTGGTTAAGGTGTTGTGGCTTAAACACGGGATCGAGGAAGCAACCTGGGAAACCGAGAGCTCGATGAAAGAACGATACCCAAACCTATTTACCGGTAAGATTTTCGGGGACGAAAATTTCTTATGTGGGGGAGAGTTGTGACAACCCAAATTAGACCCTGGTCGGAATGTGGTTTCGAGACCACATTACCGAGCCAAAAATTTATTTTCGTGTTTTAATTGCATAAATTGTTGTGTGACAGTGAATGTATGAGAAATTAAATGCTTAATATTAGCATTAGGATTGTGAATTCATTCAAAAAGGACCTAGTTGACGAAGTTAGGAAAGATGATAGATGAATTATAAGGATTAATTAATAATAGGTTGAGGAAGCATGGCTTTGCATGTCAATTTGCCCATAAAATTCATGGTGGCCGGCCAAGGAGTGATAATGCTCCACTCATTCTAATTTAATATGTTTCTTTGGTGAACAAATGATGGGGATAATAATAGAAAAGGGAACAAAAAAAAATGGGTGTCATACTTGCCATCTCCTAGCCGAAAAACCAAGAAAAAGAAGGGGAGAAAAGAACTTGGAAGGAATTCGGCCATTGCTTGTGCCTAGGGAGAGTGTTTGATGTTGTGGCATGAAAAATGAGGGAGTTTGAATGCTTAATAAGGAGGGAAGAAGGAGTGTTCATATTTTCTTTCTTTTGCAATTGTTCTAACTAGAGGAAGAAGAGGAAGCAAGATTCGGCCAAGGTGGTCTTTTAGACCAAGGTATGTTCAATGATATTTTTGGAAGCTTATCCTACCTTTGGGGTGATGAGTCTAGATTCTATCTATTCCATGGTTGGATTTGGGGTTGTTGGAGAGTTAGGATTCGGCTAAGGAGTTTAAAAATAAAAGCTAGTTGATACCTTGATGCTATTAGCATGCTAGTTATATGGATGTGTTAAGTTGCTTGTTATGTTAGCATGAAAGTTGAAAATTGTTAAGCTATTTTGTTGGAGGTGCCGAACTTAGGACTAGGAAGAGAATGAGTATTCGGCTAACATAGTGGAAAGGTGGTGTTGCCGATTGCTAGATTTAGACTAGGGGAGTGGCTATAATGGGCATTAAGATGTGGGATTTAAGAAATGTAGTTATATGTGGACTTACATGATGTTACAAATAGATGTGAAAATATGCTAGATTAGGAAAACTCGATTAAGTGTTCATGAGATGAAATTAGGTGTTTAAATGATGTTATAGTTGACATTGTACATGTATACATGCATTTCGGCCATGGTCTTTGCTTGAATTTGAGATTTGTAATGTGATTTTCCTAAATTGTCTATGAATTTTTGGTTGTTGATTCCATGGTAATGGTATATTGAATCCATGAAAATTTAGTAAGGTTGCATTCGGCAACTTGCTTGGAATTAAAAATTGATGTCTAAGCTTAGGTGATTTCGATGATGATATATATATATATTCATAAGTATATTTAGTTGATTCGGCTTTGGTAGTTGCATGAGGCTATTGGCCGAATATACTAACATACATATACATGTGAAATTGGATTGTAAATATTTAGCAAGGTGGTTAAACTAGTTAAATTATTGATTTAGCTCAAGGAGTTAAAGGAGGTGAATCGAGCAAAGGCAAAGAAAAGGTTATCGAGTAGCCGAGTTGGAACCGTCTTACCCAACACGAGGTAAGTCATTAAGCATGTAGTTGGTATTATTTCAAATGGTCATAATGTGTATGTATTGATGCTGAATGGAATGAATAAATATACATATATATATATGCATGTACGTATGTGATGATGAAATTGTTGAATGAAAGAAAAGAGGTAAGATGTACTGAGTTGTTGATCTCGGCACTAAACGTGCGGGATAACCATTTATGACCATGAGATTGGCGCTAAGTGCGCGGGATTAAATTGTACAGCACTAAGTGTGCGATTCGACTATGTTGCACTAAGTGTGCGAAATGAATATGATGCACTAAGTGTGCGAATTGACCATGCGGCACTAAGTGTGCGAGTTTGACTATGTAGCACTAAGTGTGCGATTTGATTACGTAGCACTAAGTGTGCGAGTTGATTATATAGCACTGAGTGTGCGGGCTCAATATACATTCGTGAATCATTATGGACACTATGTGTGCGACACTATTGAGTCGATCGCGGACAGCGGATCGGGTAAGTGTCTTGAGTACATGGCTAATAGGTGCTATGCTTATACTTGGTGTTGAGCTCGGTAAGTTGAACCTATGTGACAAATATACTTGAAGTCACGTACATAAAATTTATCATAGAATGGGTGAAAGGCCGTTTAGTTGTATGTTTGTAACGAAAATAAAATGATTTATGAAAATGCCTCGAATATCCTATTGATGAGTAGGTGGATTGTGAATACATAAATTGGTATGAAATTGAATCGATAGGTTGGAGGAACTATGGTATGGTTCGGTATGGATGGAGTAAATTGTCTCATTCCATTTTGTTTCCTCTTGTGATAATGTTATTGATGTATAGTAGTGCATTGCTTATGACTTACTGAGTTATAAACTCACCCGGTGTTTCCTTGTCACCCATTATAGGCTGCTTGGACTCATCTATTTTTGCGGGGTCGGGCCGTCATCGAAGTCATCACACCGGATAGCAAGTTTTGGTATTTTCTTCTTAGTTGGCTTAGAAGAACATTTTGGCATGTATAAGCTATTACGTTGTGTTTGAATTTTGGCATGTAAACTTTAAGCCATGCGAAAATGGCACGAATGTTCGATTGAGTTGGATCAAGGGTAGGCATGAAATGGACCTAGTTACTTTCGTAACAGATGCTGGCAGCAGCAGTGTCATGAGATTGAAAAATCACTAAAAATAGTAGGAGTGGAATTAATTGATGAATAAATTATGTAATCGAAGCTCGATGAGTCTGCTTTCATGAGGAAGTAACGAAAAGATCATATGGGCAGTATATTAAGAGATAATCAGATTTTTGTGGGACAGGGCCAGAACGGTTTCTGGATTCCCTGCTCCGACTTTGGAATTTCATTAAAAATTAACCAGAGATAATTAGGGGTCGTACCATATATGTACAGATTCCTCTCTGAGTCTAGTTTTCATAGAAACAAACGGCATCAGTATTGGAGCCCCGTGCAGGGAGATATCCAAGTCGTAATGGGCAAAGGCAGTGTAGTCGACCCCTGCAACTTGGGAGACTTTGACTAATAAACTGTACTAATTGGCCCGACCAAAAATTCTAGAAAAAAATACATAGATTGGAACATGGGTCTAGTTTCGGGGAAAAATTATGAAACTGATTTTTGAGTTACGAAACTCAAGATATGGTTTTTAAAACGACTAGTACACAGATTGGGCAGTGTCTGGAAAATAAATTTTGTAAGGGGTTAAAGCCAGTTAACACCTCGTGTTCGACTCCGGTGTCGGTTTCGGGTTCGGGGTGTTACACCTTATTTTAAACTATGCTATAATCTAACCAAGTGACATCAATCATCCATTAAGCATAGATTCCATATTCTATCATTCATTGTCAACAACCAACTCATCACACACCTCAAAGGTATCTGTAACACCCCAAACCCGGCCTGGAAGTTTGGCTCGAACTTGGCGTGTCACATTGAAGTGTTTTTCGAAAACCCTGTTTCCATTAAAAACCCTTCTTAATAATTAAAAACTTATACCCTTTTTAAACCTTGTTAGAAAACCTCAGCTGAATAACATTCTTAACAACTTTGTAAAAATCTTGGTAGTTGCGGAAACTTACTTTAAAAACAATTGCGGTTACTTGATGTTTTGAATAACAGTAGTTGCTTTGGAAAATCGTGTTCTAATACTAGCAATTATAAGAACAATAAAAAAATTCCAAATTTGAAATCTAGAAAATTACAACGGCTTTACTACAACCCACATAAAATAATTTAAAGGTAATAATCAAAACTGTAACATAAACAGTGTGTGTGGCTTCCTCCGAGCCCCTAGCAACCCCGATCCATCTAAGTCTGGAAATTACCTGAAAGGTTAATAAACAGGGTGAGTTTACGAAAACTCAGTGTGAAATCCCCTACTATAAAATGGAACAGTCAGTCATCTAAAAGAATTAAAAGTCTGGCCCCAGCCTTACTTACAATTTCAGTACCAATCGGGTCTTAGCCCATTACAACAGACAGTACCAGATGGACCTTAGCCCATTACAGAATAAGAAACATTATCAGAATTGGAACCAAAATGAGAATCAGAATCAGAATCAGTAACAGAATCAGAATCAGAATCAATATTAGTAACAAAATCAGAATCAGAATCAGAATCAGAATTAGGTGACAGAATCAGAATCAGTAACATAATTAGAATCAGAATCAGTATTAGTAACAGAATCAGAATTACGTGACAGAATCAGAATCAGAATGTGAATGTGAATGCAATCCTAACCCAATCCAGCCGTATACACCCCCGTACCAACCTTACACCATGTGGGGAGACAACTCGACCCACCCATCCACTACACACCACAGAATTTGCAGCATGGCTGCCAGAACAGATATCGTGACAGAGTCACCAGATACAGATATTGTGGCAGAGCCACCAGAATCAGATAATGTAGCAAACCCACCTAACAGAATACGTGGCACAAAGCCATAGATAACTGTAATAACTTCAACACATAGCCATCAGTGACGGTAATATAACTAGCGCACAGCCTTCGATAAATATGATCGACACAGAGTCGTCAACAAATATGTTAGGCACATAGCTACAGGTAAATACGTTTGGCACGAAGCCATAGTCAAGATGGCACAAAGCCATATTTAGGTTGGCATAGAGCCATTAATAACGGGTCTATAATCGACACGAAGCCCACAACAACAGCACACAGCCTTCGGTAGCGTGATCGACACTTAGCCATCGATCGGTCAACAGATATTGTGACAGAGTCACCAAATACAGATATTGTGGCAGAGCCACCAGAACAGTTATTTGTGGCATAGCCACCAGAACGCTTCTTCCGTACAAAATCCCAGCCCATGCAACATGTCATGTATGCAGAATGTCATGCCTATATTTGAATCAAACAATCACAGTCAAGTCATTCATATCACCAACATATATTCACAATCAAATCCGTCAAACACACAGTCCAAGTCAGTCACTTGCCCACAAGGGCAAAATAGTCATTTAACACCCTAGGGGCAAAATAGTAATTTTACCCCACAAGGGTATCTCGGTAATTCTACCCTACAGGGGTATTTCAGTATTTCTACCCTACAAGGGTATTTCGATAATTCTACCCTATAGGGGTGTTTTGGTAATTCTATCCTATAAGGGTATTTCAGTAATTCTACCCTATAAGGGTATTTCGGAAATTCTACCCTACAGGGGTATTTCAGTAATTTCACAATCAAGGGTAAAATGGTAATTCTGTAAATCGGGGGTAAAACGATAATTTTGTAAACTGAGGGTAAACCAGTAATTTTGTAAATCAAGGGTAAAACGGTAATTCTGTAAATCGAGGGTAAAACAGTAATTCTGTAAACTGAGGGTAAAACGGTAATTCTGTAAATCGAGGGTAAAATAGTAATTCTGTAAACTGAGGGTAAAGCTGTAGTTCTGTAAATCGAGGGTAAAACGGTAATTCTGTAAATCGGGAGTACTTTGGTAATTTTACAAGTCGAGGGCATTTCAGTAATTTGTAAACTAAAGTATTCTAAACATGGATAACAATACGAATGGGCCTAAAGCCTATTCTCGGCCCAAATGGGCCCACACGCTCGTGTGGCCCTTTTAGCCCAAACCTAGCCACAGATATGCGATTCACCTAGCCTAGTCCAATATTTACTACACAATCAAACAACTTATCCAATTGGGCCCGTAGGCCCATTGGGCCCACATGGCCCCTTTCGGCCCATCGCGGCCCGAAGTAGCCATCCAACAACAAAAGTAGTGATAAATACACACCTGATTGGAGACTGGAGTTAATCCACGCTCCGAGCACTCTTAGCCGACGCCCAACCCAAACGAGCACGCCATAAAGCGAAAGGAATCAGCCAAGAAAGGTACCTTTACTCTCCTCATGGTTCTCTCTATTTAAAGCCAGCTTCCCATCCACTCTTATGTTAGCTTCCCGATGTGGGATCCCTCCAACATCAGAGTTTAAATTCAACACCAACTCTTGCCGCCCCCTGTTAGCAAAATAAATGCTCTTTGCTTGCTATGGGATTCAAACCCATGCCTCCCCTCAAATGCTCCACACGCCACTTGCCACTAAGCCACGAGGCTTTTTGTGTCACAATTTCTCCAACAATATTCTTAAGGCCTACCTACTACACCCAAGGTTTGATTCACCTTAAACCAAATTTTTTGCTAGAGTCCAGGTTTAAACCTAGGACTTCTCCAACACTTCTCAACACACTTAACCACTAAAACAAGCCTTCATTAACGAAATTTGCATGCACAACAGAATATTACAAGCTGCCTTCAACCGCTTCCATGCTCAAGGCCCAAAACTTCTAGGCCCAAATTCAGGGTGTTAAGTATCAACACATCTCATGCATGCATAAATATCTAGGATTACAATCCAATAATCAATATGAGCCACACTTCATGGCCATATACAAAATGAATTAGTATACCAATATGGGCCATCACTTTGGCCAACTAATATGACACGTATAACAAAATAATAAGCCCCCTATACATGCCAAACTTAAATGTATTAAACCAAATATACCCCAAAAGATTTGTTGATAGTGTGACTAGAGCTCTGACGTCCGAGATCCTCGAGCTAGCTTTGCGAAGCTAAGAAAAAAGGGAAAAGAGAGAGGGGTAAGCATAAAGCTTAGTAAGTTGTATGTAACTAATAAACAACATAAATCATACAATTTCATGAGTTAGACATGCTACTAATTACCACCACATTATCATTTTACACACAATGGGCATAATAAGAATTGACAATAAATGTCATTAAACTTCACAACTTATCTTACTCTTTCTTACTCATGCTAAATTTTCCATCAAGAATCAAATTCCATACTCATGAGGTTTATGTACATACCTGTACTACTCATAGCTTATTCATATTTCTCTATCTCTTAACCTTGATCTTGAATGGCTCGTTGAACCACTTGGAATACGAAAGGATGTTTGAAATTATCATACACCAAATAGGGTGCCAAAGCCATGTCCCAAGCATGGTCTTACGTGGGACCACACATCGATGGCATATCCCAGATATGGTCTTACACGAAGTCTCAAATCAGTGTCGACGCCATGCCCAGACATGGTCCTATACGAAATCACTTATTGATGCCGAAGCAATATCCCTGATATGGTCTTACACGGGATCGCATATCGATGCCGATTCCATGTCCCAGACATGGTCTTACATGAGATCTAGTTAATCATGGTGTCAAGACATCCAAATCATAAGTATTCCTTAGGGTCACCTGAGATTTCTGAGATACAAAGCTATCATCAAATTATTATCAAATCATTTCAAGTCAAATTCCATAAGGGCATATACACATATTTCATATGACATCAAGCATTAAATACACGATAATGAAATTTTTGAATTACTTACACACAACTTATCTCGGCCCCAAAATATTGCTAAGTTTACGTTTTAGTCCAAAACCTTGCTTTTCCTTCGGTTTAGGTCCAGACTTTGTTTTTCTGGATATATAATAGCAAATTACACTTGTTTAATTATCAGATTGTCCAAATCAGTCCATAAATTGCAATTTGATGAAATTACAATTTTACCTTAAAATTTTCACAAAATTACAAATTAATCCCTAAGCTCTTATAATGAAATACACTCATTTCCTTTAGTACCCAAGCCTGGCTGAATGTTTCTTGTACTCATAGTAGCCCACATCACTCATCAGAAATAGATTTTGACTAAGGTAATATTCTTTTTTCTCAACTATTTGACTTCCTGAGCCAAAATCTTGATTTGCTCTTCACCATAAGTCATATCCGATTGGATCTCAACCTTGGTCGATGAAATCACATGTGAGGCGTCTGATCTATAATGGCACAACATAGATACATGGAATACGTCATGGACCTTCTCCAACTCAGACGGTAAAGCCAACCGATAAGCTACCGATCTTATTCTTTCGGTGATTTCATAATGTCCTATGAAACGAGGACTCAACTTGCCTTTCCTATCGAATCTCAGAACCTTTTTCCATGGATATACTTTGAAAAATACCTTATCGCCCACTTGATACTCAATTTCTTTTCTTTTTAAATCCACGTAAAACTTTTGCCTATCGATGCCACCCTCAAACAATCTCTAATCACTTTTACCTTGTTTTCAGTTTCTTTGACGAAGTCAACCCTGTGAATTTGAATTTTCTTGAGTTCTGCCCAATACAAGGGAGTTCGACACTTCCGACCAAACAATGCCTCATAAGGTGCCATTTTTAAACTCGCCTGGAAACTATTGTTATAGGAAAACTCAATGTAACACCCCTAGCCCGTGTCCGATCGTCGGTATAGGCAATGAGGTATTACCAAGCTAAACATTTAATTTCAATCACATAATCTACCAACCCAAGCATATATCGAACTGAATACATACAGATTTATAAGTCATAAGTGCCATTTTCGTACGGCTAAGATATTTACAAATTACAAAATATAATTTTTGTCAACAGTCCAACCTATACATGCCATATCGAGACCAAAATAACTATACCAACAAATTCGATAGTACGATGAACTGCTGACGATCCCTGAGTCAGTGGCCAAAAATCAATGATCTAGAAAACAGAGAGACAAGAAACAGAGTAAGCTTTCGAGGCTTAGTAAGTTTTAAGCAATTCATACTATTTAGGCTTGTCATTAAAATTGAACATTGAGTACCACAAAACTTGTATTCTAATTGTAATTCACTTGACCAAATACACACTAGTACATTAGTTACAAAACCCTTTGGCCGAATATGTATGTATTTATACACAAGACTTCTTGTACATATTTCACTATTTACATAGATTATACTAATACCTTTAATCACATTGTTTCATATGGTGACTTACATTAACCAATTATATTATTGTCTTATCCTCAAATACCTAATTCATTCACACACACATATATATATCGTGCCTTCATGCTAGTAAATCACTTAAAAATCAATTCAAATATAAGCACATAACACGAACCATAACATGTAAAACATATAATACTTACGCAATGATGTTTACCACTGATATTCGAAGTCAAACTTACTGGCATCGGTTCTGTCAAATCTTAGAGCTCGGAATACATTACTAGTGTAAGCCTGCGGGTCTTTAACCCGGATATTTTTCCAGCATGTAGCCTGCGGACCTCAAGTCCGGATATATTTCTAGCATATAGCCTGCGGATCTCATGTCCAGATATTTTTCTAGCATATAGCCTGCGGACCTCATGTCCGGATATTTTCAATCTCAAACACATTTGATCATAACACATGCCAGTCACCTTATCACTTAATAGTCGTATATTACATTCGAATATAAACTCGATACGCACATCATCATTCACATTTTAGCTCAGTGGTTATATCTCATATCACTCATTCTCTTCATCATTTAATCTTAAATTCAAAGTGGCCATCAAACTATAAGTCATATACATGCATTATCTATTATACATCTTAATACAAGTGCAAGCCAAAGATCACAATTTACCTACTATACTCTTATAGTGGCATCGTCAATTATATACTAAAGGAAACTACTTAAAACTTACCTCGAATATATTTAAACGGTTGCGAAATGGCTACTCGGTTACTTTCTCTTTTCCCTTATTCGAGATTTCCCCTATGCTCTTGAGCTTAATTCAACAAATTTTAAACTAATCATTAATCGACTATTCAAATATTATTTTCAGAATATAATACATATATATTCGACTTTCACACATACAGATTATAGTAAGCTTATAAGAAATCAATAAACAATTCATTAGCAAATTTTTATCAATGTTTACAATATAACCACAATTTCAATATAAGCTGACTTCCTGAGCAATAGTCACTAAATTATTTATAACTAGAGCTACAAAACTCCAAATCAATTGCCGTAAATTTTCCTTGAAAGTAGACTAATTTATATTTTATCCATAAAATTTTAATAATTTTTAGTTTAGCAAATCAATATCAGATTTTTCCTAAAATTTCCCTTGTTTCACTGTTTGACTAATCTGACCATTCTTCACTACGAAATAAATTTCTCATTGTACAGAATTCAAAACATGTTCTTGTTTATTTCATTTGAAACTAGACTCATTAAGTAGTCTAAGCATATAAATTTCATCATTTGAATATTTTTATACGTTTTATAGTGATTTTATAAAAACAGAACAGGGGATCTAGAAGTCATTTTGACTCTGTCCCATATTACTTCAAATATCTCATTATTGGAAATTCTTTTGCTTTTATAGCTTCTTTTATAAGAAACTAGACTCATCAAGCTTTAATTACATAATTTATTCAGCCTCTAACTCAACTCCCACAATTTATGGTGATTTTCCAAAATCACTTTACTGCTGCTGTCCCAAACAGATTATTACTAATTCACTCTTTCATACATCCTTTGCATACATATTATTTAAACATGTGTATGACCAATCAATTTCATTATATATATCTATAATTTCATTTAAGCATAATATCAATACAACACATTGTGCTCAAAACATTATTCAAGTTCAAATTCGGCTAACACACATATAAACACTAGCAACTAAATATTAACATTTGCATTTCACCATAATAGCCATTTGCCACTAAGAATTTAAGGGACTACTTAATCTTCAAATCATCTAAATACATGGTAATTAACACCTATACATCATACCGAAATTGTTAATCCTCATAGTCCTTAACCGATTGTTAGCAACTCAAGCCACAATATTATTTCTTAAGATACCTACAATAACCACATTCGGCATCTCCCTAAAATACATTCTAACCTCTACCTTCAAGTTAAAAGCAATTTAACAATTCATCATTCTCCACATTACTATCCAATTTAATAAAGAAAAAAATATATATATACTAAGAGTTCTAGCTTCTTGACCGAATTTCAAACCCCCAAATAACCCAAATTTAAAACATGGAATAGGTAGCATTCAAACCAATCATCCAAACTATGCATAATTTTTTTTTCAAGAATTTCTTAGTACTTACCTCATTATAGCCATCACCTAAGCTGAAAATTTAAGCAAAAATTTCCTTCTTCCTCACTTCAAGCTACGCCAATGGAGGAGTAAAAATGGATTCACTTTGGTTTTTCCTCCCACTAACTCTTTATCTTATTTTCTTATTTATTTTGTATATTAAAATGCTAATATAAAACACATATAATATATATTAATCAATATCATGGCCGGCCACTAAAAAAAATGGCTAATTTGACATGCAAGTCCACCTGTTTGACAACATGCATTAATAGACCACTTTACAATTTAGCTATCACATTTCACAATTGTCTCACATAAGTCCTATTTAATAAATTTCATATTCAAATAACAAAATTAAGGTATGTATCTTTCACACATGCATGTTCACATACAATAAGCATAAAATATAACGGTTAATTATTTTTATGACTCGGTTTTGTGGTCCCGAAACCACTTTCCGACTAGGGTCAAATTAGGGCTGTCACAACTCTCCCTCACTTAAGGAATTTTCGTCCCCTAAAATCTTACCAGTGAATATATTTGGCTATCGTTCTTTCATAGAGTTCTCGGTTAATACTTGGTATGTCTCACCATACAAATGGTGTCTCCAAATCTTCAGTGCAAACACAATGGCGGCTAGTTCCAAGTCATGTATAGGGTAATTTTTCTCATGCAGTTTCAGTTGTCTAGATGCATAGGCTATCAATTTGCCTTCTTGCATAAGTACACACCCTAATCCATTCAAGGATGCATCACTAAAAATCACAAACTCCTTTCCCGGTGCAGGTTGAACTAGCACTGAAGCCTCAGTTAACAACGCTTTTAGTTTCTCGAAACTCTGTTGGCACTTTTCTGTCCACTCGAACTTAACATCGTTTTGTAATAGCCTCGTCATTGGAGTAGCAATCATTGAAAACCCTTTGACAAACCATCTGTAATAACAGGCCAAGCCTAAAAAGCTTCTGACCTCTATCACATTCCTCGGCGGTTTCCAATCAATAATGACTGAAATCTTACTCGAGTCAACTCTAATACCATCTCCCGAAACAATATGTCCTAAAAACCTGATTTCGCAAAGCCAAAATTCACTTTTACTAAACTTAGCATATAACTTCTTATCTCTCAAAGTTTGCAAAACCGTTATGATCAGTCTCATCACGGGAATACATCAATATGCCATCAATAAACACTACAACAAATTTATCCAGATAAGGTTGAAATATTCTGTTCATTAAATCCATAAATACGGCGGGAGCATTGGTTAATCCAAATGGCATGACAAGGAACTCATAGTGAACATACCTCGTTCAAAATGCAATTTTCTGTACATCTGACTCCTTGACCTGCAACTGATAGCAACTGGACCTCAGGTCTATCTTTGAAAATATCGTGGCTCCCTTCAACTGATCAAATAGATCATCAATCCTTGGCAAAGGATACTTGTTCTTTATCATCACCTAGTTGAGTTGCCGATAGTTTATACATAGCCTCATTGAACCATCTTTCTTCTTCACAAACAACACGGGAGCACCCTAAGATGGCAAGCTCAATCTAGTAAAAGCCTTGTTTGTCAACTCCTGTAACTAAACTTTCGACTCTTTTAATTCCGTCGGGGCCATCCTATACGGATCAATCAAAATAGGTGCAGTACCGGAAAGCAAATCAATGCCAAACTCTACTTCCCTAATAGGAGGTAACCCAGGCAATTCTTCCTTAAACACATCCGGATAGTCACATACTATCGGTACTGACTCAATCTTTGATTTAGACTCTTTAATGTTCAATACAAAGGCAACGTAAGCTTCGTAACCCTTCCTTATGCATCTCCAAGCAGACATGGAAGAAATCACTATAGGCATGCTATTTAACTCACCTGGTTCAACCCGAAGAACATTACCATTCTCACATTTCAGTTCGATAATTTTTCTTCCACAATTCACTACCACATCATGACTGGTAAACCAATGCATACCAAGAACTACATCAAATTCATCAAACGGTAGTAGCATGAGATTAGCTGGAAAACAATGACCCCTAATCATCGAAGGGAAATTTTTACACACTTTATTAACTAACACATACTTGCCTAATGGGTTTGACACTTTTATCACGAATTTAGTAGATTCAACAAGTAAGTTCATATCAGACACCAATTTCATGCAAACATACGAATGGGTAGACCTTGGGTCATTCAAAGTAACAACAGTAGTATCATGGATAGAAAATGTACCCATGATCACATCAGGAGATGAGGCCTCTTCGCGAGCACGAAAGGCGTAGGTCCTTGCAGGTGCTCTTCCCTCGGGTCTCATAGTAACTCCCTAGGTGCACCCTTACTACTCGTTCCACTACTCGGATTCTTCTAAGGTCTCCCCTTATTAGCAGTGCTATATGATCTTGTTCCTCGAAAATTTCCTCTTTCTGTACTCTTAGGACAATGCCTAATAAAGTGGTCAGGGGAACCGCACTTAAAACAAGTCCTATGGCCCCCTCGGCCCTCGCCGGGGTGACGTCTCCCGCACTGGGGACATTCCGGTCTATTGGGTCAGGCATTCCTAACACTAGCTATGGAAGTGGTCTGAGCTTTCGAAACGGTGTACTGTTTACCCCGATTCTTGCTCGAATACCCAACAGAAGCATTAGATCGAGTAGTGAACTCTCTCAACTTTTTGGATGAAGATTTAAAAGATTTACCCAGTTGCCTCTTCCACGAGTCTCAGGACTCCAAATTAGCTTTTCATTTTTCTTTAGCCAATTCTTCAGCCTTGCATGCTCTCTCAACTAGTACTACAAACTCCTTTAGCTCAAGGATACCAACCAACAATCGGATCTTTTCGTTTAACCCATCTTCAAATCTTTTACACATGATTGCCTTAGTATATACACATTCCCGAGCGTATTTGCTAAGCCTTACAAACTCACGCTCATATTCGGTAACTGTCACCTTACCCTGCTTCAGCTTAAGGAACTCCTTACTCGCTTGGTCCATAAACCTTTGACTGATGTACTTCTTGCAAAATTCTTCTTGGAAAAACTCCCAAGTCACTTTCTCCCTCGGTACAACCGACACGAGGGTGCTCCACCACTGATAGGTTGAGTCTCTTAAAAGCGATACGACGCACTTCTTACACTCTTCCGGGGTGCATGACAGCTCATCAAAGACCCGAATTGTATTCTCGAGCCAAAATTATGCTCTTTCTGGATCATCATCTATATTAGCTCGAAACTCTTTGGCTCATTGCTTTTTAATTTGATCAACCGGAGGCCTTTCCTTTCTCACCATCTCAACAAGTTGGGGAGCTACAAGGGTAGGCTACGAAATAGGCTATGTGACGAATTTAATTTTCACATTTAAGGTGCAGACTTCACATGGTCTAGGCAAACGTGCATGTCCTGTGGCCGTGTCTTCCACATGGTTGAGACACATGGCCTTGTCCCTGCCTGTGTGCTTACTACCATACATACTGTGTAACACCCCTATCCCGTAACCGTCGCCGGAATAGGTAAGGGGCATTACCGGACTTGTAACTCATGTCAGAACAGTAAAATTTTAAACTTTTTCTTGAAATAAAGATCATTCATTTAAATAAGTACTAAGCACAGCCAGAGATAAAATTTAAACTTCACTAAGTAAACATTCAAAAGATGCCATTTTCGCATGGCTTATATACATTAACCAAAAATATTCTTCCGCCACTAGTCTATTCTATACATGCCATAAAATAGTTCTAAACATAACAGTAACAAGCAGTGGATAGTGATAGTGTGACTAGTTGCTGACGATCCCCGAGCCTATAGCTTCGCAATGAGATCTATAAAACAGAGGAAACAGAGTAAACGGAGTAAGCATTACAATGCTTAGTAAGTTTTAAGCAGTGTCAACAGATAACAATCAAATTATAACATAGTTGTTCGTATTTTTATTTCACTCTTCCTTCGGGCATACCGTCCCTTTACCGAATATGCATATCTCATCATATACGATAGGCAGATAAACTTTCACATAAAAGTGAGCTTATGTGACATAGATATATCGTATGATTTCACATAACCTCTCACACTGATCTGATGTCACATAATCATAGGAATAGTCTCATAGATTGCTCTCGTATGCATCACATAACTACCTTATGATTTAGTGCAAATCAAGCTCACATATAAACTTGGAGTACATACCTGTTTAACCTTTCGCATTGAATATATTTATAAGCAATTCTTATTACGAAGTCTTATAGCTTTAACCTCAGATTATCGGTGAGACCTTTAGCTCAGACGAAATCTCCACAAGAAGTCATCGGGTCTTACCCGGACATAATCTCCACACGTAGTCATCGGGTCTTACCCGGACATAATCTCCACACGTAGTCATCGGGTCTTTAGAGCTCGGATATAGTACGAGCACGAAGCTTACGGACATTAATCAGTGATAATATTCTCGCATAAAGCCTGCGGGGTTTTAACCCGGATATAGTACTGACACAAATGCCCTTCGGGACTTATCACATTTATACACTTTCACATCCATCACGTTGGCCACTCGGCCCTGTCACATATATACACTTTCACATCCATCACATCGGCCATTAGGCCTTATCACATATATACACTTTCACATTCATCAGATCGGCCATTAGGCCTTATCACATATATACACTTTCACATTCATCACATCGGCCATTAGGCCTTATCACATATATACACTTTCACATTCATCACATCGGCTATTAGGCCTTATCACATATATACACTTTCACATTCATCACATCGGCCATTAGGCCTTATCACATATATAGACACTTTCACATTCATCACATTGGCCATTCGGCCTTATCACATATATACACTTTCACATTCATCATATCGGCCATTAGGCCTTATCACATATATATACACTTTCACATTCATCACATTGGCCATTCGGCCTTATCACATATACACACTTTCACATTCATCACATCGGCCATTAGGCCTTATCACATATATATATACACTTTCACATTCATCACATCGGCCATTAGGCCTTATCACATATATATACACTTTCACATTCATCACATTGGCCATTCGGCCTTATCACATATATACACTTTCACATTCATCACATCGGCTATTCGACCTTATCACATATATATACACTTTCACATTCATCACATCGGCCATTAGGCCTTATCACATATATACACTTTCACATTCATCACATAGAATCCTAAATCAAAATATAGATTTTCATGTATTCACATCACAATTATCCAAATATACTTCACATACCACATATACTTTCACGTATACACACTGTCTTGGTTGAATCTACATCTATCATTTTCCAATATCACAATTTAGAATTCACGTATGGGTTTAATCAATAGCTTATGAGCAACTAAAACAAGTTTATCAAGGTCTACAACACAATCTCAAATTCAGCACAAGCTGTTTTTCCTGAGCAATAGTCACTAAATTATTTATAACTGGAGCTACAAAACTCCAAATCACTTTCTGTTAATTTTTCCTGAATATAAACTTGTATATCTTCCATCCATAAAATTTCCAGAATTTTAGGTTTGGCCAATCAATACCAGATTTTTCTTAAATTTTCCCCTGTTTCACTGTTTGACTAATCTGACCACTCTTCACTACGAATCAAATTTCTCATTTTACAGAATTCAAAATGTGTTGTATTTGATTTCATTTGAAACTAGGCTCATTGAGGAGTCTAAGCATATAAATTTTATCTTATAACCATTTTTGTACAATTTATAATGATTTTCTAAAAACAGAACAGAGGATTACAGTGTCATTCTGCGCTGTCTCACACAACTTTAAGTATCTCATTATCGGAAATTCCTTTGCTTACATGGTTTCTTTTATAAGAAACTAGACTCATTAAGCTTTAATTTCATGTCTCATTCAGCCTCTAATTCAAATCCATAAATTTATGGTGATTTTCTAAAGTCACGTTACTGCTGCTGTCCTAAGCAGACTATTTCAAATTACCCTTAAATTCCCAAGCTCAAACACTTAAGAACTTACCATTTGAGCTTAGATCATATCATGGCCACATCATATCTTATTAAATCAACTCATCATGTCCTATTATAATTGAATTTACTCAACGTTTAATCACTTAAAACTTACCTCGGATGTTGTCGAACGATTTCGGCGGCTATTCGACCACTTTTTCCTTCCCTTTATCGGATTTAGTTCCCCTTTGCTCTTGAGCTTAATTCAAACAAATTTAACTCATTAAAGTCTCATTTTGCTAGCTTATGGCCGAATATGACAATGAATTTGATAGGTCATATGGCCACCTTTAGCTCAAATACAAAATGGTCATACGCATTTTTAATCACATTAAGCAATTTAGTACAATTAATCAAACATTTCCTCATGTGCACCTTTAGGACCAAATACACACATCATTAACCTAATATCAATTAACTAAGCACTTAACAAATTCTCCTTGAGCCGATTGTCTAAGTCAAGATAGGATCATCATTATGCTTACCTGTAGCCGAATGTACAACATCAATCTATGCATTCATTCGTGTGGCCGAACATGCATGTCTATGTTGAGGCCGATTGCATACTTAATACATTCTACAAGTATGGTCACTTGTATTGACCAAATACCATTTTGTTTCAAGTTCAAAACTTGGCTAATACACATATATGCACTATTAAAACATCCTCTCCATTCCATCAATTCAACACATGCATTACTCATTAATATACAAAATTATATTCGGCCTTAGCACACCTCTTGCTGGCCGAATTTTTTCTCCATCTAGCAACATTTTATGTACTATGCCGAACCAAAAAGATCAAACACCTAGCTTAATCATTTCCAAAACACTTAACCGGCCTTTGACCAAGACTTTAAACAAAGTCTATGTTCGGCTATCACACATATGGGCAATCACATAATCAAACACTAAACCTTAACTTCCAAGCCAAAACAACTAGCAAATTCAACACATCCAACATAAATTTCCATGCTAATGACATCAAAACAACTACTAAGAATTTCAAGCTCCTTGGCCGAATTTCAATCTTCCAAAATAACAAAAATTTGAACCATGAAATAGGTAGAATTCAAACTAACCGTTCAATTTATGCATGCATTTCCAAGAGTAGCATTGTACATACCTTAATCTAGCAATCTCCTTAGCCGAAAATTTTAACAACAAAAGGAAATTTCTTCTCCACCCTTTCCTAGCTACGGCAATGGAGGAATAAACCAACTTTGGTTTCTCCTCCCACTAACACATTATTTTTATTACCCATACTCTTTTATTCATCTTTAATTCATTTAATACATTTTTTTATTACATATTTCTCACCACTAATAAATATAATAATATTAAACCATGCATATAATGCCCATACTTATGAGCTTGGCCGGCCACTAGCATTAAAAGTGGCAAATTGGCATGCAAACCCACTTATTTGCATCATTCAATAATTAATCACTTAAAATAAGCCACACATATATTCAAAGCTTCTCACATAAGTCCTTTTTATTTAGAAACACATTCAAATTGACAAAAATCAAAGCATTCAAATTTCACACATGCATGATCACATATTTTAGACATAAAATATTATATTCAATTATTTCTACAACTCGGTTTAGTGGTCCCGAAACCACTTCCTGACTACGGTCAAATTAGGGGTGTCACAACTCTTCCCCCCTTTAGGGATTTTCGTCCCCGAAAATTTCTACCGATGCATAGTTTAGGATAACGTCCTCTTATTGAATTATATTCATATAAACATTAGCTCATCGATGGCAATTGTAATTCATTATTGATTTCGCATCGATCTATAAAATCATTTTCTTATCTTAAAACAAATACATAAACATTTCTACAAGTATGCACATATATCTCATTTTCTTGATTTCATAAGTAATAATCACTTAATTTAATTCACAATTGCATCTCAAACACATATTAAGCACATATTAATATGTATAATTCACATCATCAACCCACATATTTGTAACCCACATTTTCATTCATGTATAAGCTGTAACCTGACCGAAAGTACACATATACTCAAACATCCCAATAAATATCCTTTATCACTCCATCATATCTCACTATTCAACTTAACCTATTTCCAACAGAAAATCAACTTCCACATACCTGAACATTGAGTTCATTTAGCACATTCAATCACCGTTAACGATACCCGTATACAATCGATTTGGCATCAAGCCTCATATTGTATACTGGCATGGGATTTATTTTAGCCCATAACCCATATATCCAAAATTATCAGCATTCATCACAAATTCTTACAGACTTTCAAATGTCAAACTTAATCGAAATAATTTCTTGAATATGGTTAACAAAAAAATAGGGGTCATTTAGCAATAGCACATATGACTTCATATACCAAGCATTCCATAGACTAAATTCATAACACATTTACAACATGAATTCATTTCTTAACAACATATCCACCATCTTTTTACTTTCATCTGATTTTCTCATACCTTCCGTACATACCTGTATCATTTATTCTGATCTTACTTAATTTATCATCTTAAATATACCTGTTGAATCATTCGAAATCATTACGGATACTCATTAAGCACATATAGCTCTTACAATGCCATATCCTAGATATGGTCTTACATATTCTCACATATCGAGCCGATGCCATGTCCCAGACATGGTCTTACACACTATCTCAAATCAATGCCTTCGTCCCAGACGAGGTCTTACATGAATTCCACTTCACACACTTAGTGCCCACTGACCGATCTCGCACTCATAGTGCTCAGTTAAAGGAATTCGCACACACACAGTGCCTCTAATCATTCACACACATAGTGCTCTTATTCATTCGTTATTACACATTGAAATGACTTAACCAAGTCTATAAACATCATGTATGTACACTTGTAAACATATCATCTCATTTAAATTTGAATTCGTATAGTAATGAACACTTAAACTTTGCTCAAATTACCGGCACGAAGCCTACTAGGCACGAAGGCCCGAATACACGTCACCAGCATGATTGCTCTTCGAGACCAAGCCCGGATATAACACCAGCACGAATGCTCTTCGGGGTTTAGCATGGATATATCACTAGCACGAATGCTCTTCGGAACTTAGTCCGGATACATCACTAGCACGAATGCTCCTCGGGACTTAGCCCGGATATATCACTAGCACGAATGCTCCTCGGGACTTAGCCCGGATATATCACTAGCACGAATGCTCCTCGGGACTTAGCCCGGATATATCACTCTCAATTCTCATGTACATATACACATATAGCAATACACATTAGTATATCATTTACATTACTTGAATGCAAACACAACATGCTTATCGACCATTCAACTTCCAGTTCCATAGCCACAAACAAAAATCACATTTATAGTCATAACACTCTTTCAAAATTGCATCACTTATACCCTTGTAATTCAATCCAAATCAAAATTCAAATACGAGTACATGATACGTACCTGATCAACTTAATAATTTAGGCATATCTAAGTGAAGTTATATCGCAAATTCTCATAGTCAGAAGCTTGCTACAGCTCGATCGGGATCAAGATTCATTGCAATACAGCAAACACATTTTAATAGCCAAAAATCATCACACTATCATTTTATCACTTTATGGCATGTATAAATAGACTCATGCGTGCTACGTTAGTCCTAGAATCGACTAAACCGTAGCTCTGATACCAATAAAATGTAACACCCCTATCCCGTAACCGTCGCCGGAATAGGTAAGGGGCATTACCGGACTTGTAACTCATGTCAGAACAGTAAAATTTTAAACTTTTTCTTGAAATAAAGATCATTCATTTAAATAAGTACTAAGCACAGCCAGAGATAAAATTTAAACTTCACTAAGTAAACATTCAAAAGATGCCATTTTCGCATGGCTTATATACATTAACAAAAATATTCTTCCGCCACTAGTCTATTCTATACATGCCATAAAATAGTTCTAAACATGACAGTAACAAGTAGTGGATAGTGATAGTGTGACTAGTTGCTGACGATCCCCGAGCTTGTAGCTTCGCAATGAGATCTATAAAACAGAGGAAACAGAGTAAACGGAGTAAGCATTACAATGCTTAGTAAGTTTTAAGCAGTGTCAACAGATAACAATCAAATTATAACATAGTTGTTCGTATTTTTATTTCACTCTTCCTTCGGGCATACCGTCCCTTTACCGAATATGCACATCTCATCATATACAATAGGCAGATAAACTTTCACATAAAAGTGAGCTCATGTGACATAGATATATCGTATGATTTCACATAACCTCTCACACTGATCCGATGTCACATAATCATAGGAATAGTCTCATAGATTGCTCTCGTATGCATCACATAATTACCTTATGATTTAGTGCAAATCAAGCTCACATATAAACTTGGAGTACATACCTGTTTAACCTTTCGCATTGAATATATTTATAAGCAATTCTTATTACGAAGTCTTATAGCTTTAACCTCGGATTATCGGTGAGACCTTTACCTCAGACGAAATCTCCACACGAAGTCATCGGGTCTTACCCGGACATAATATCCACACGTAGTCATCGGGTCTTTAGAGCTCGGATATAGTACGAGCACGAAGCTTACGGACATTAATCAGTGATAATATTCTCGCATAAAGCCTGCGGGGTTTTAACCCGGATATAGTACTGACACAAATGCCCTTCGGGACTTATCACATTTATACACTTTCACATCCATCACATTGGCCACTCGGCCCTGTCACATATATACACTTTCAAATTCATCACATCGGCCATTAGGCCTTATCACATATATACACTTTCACATTCATAACATTGGCCATTAGGCCTTATCACATATATACACTTTCACATTCATCACATCGGCTATTAGGCCTTATCACATATATACACTTTCACATTCATCACATCGGCTATTAGGCCTTATCACACATTCATCACATCGACTATTAGGCCTTATCACATATATACACTTTCACATTCATCACATCGGCTATTAGGCCTTATCACATATATACACTTTCACATTCATCACATCGGCCATTAGGCCTTATCACATATATAGACACTTTCACATTCATCACATTGGCCATTCGGCCTTATCACATATATACACTTTCACATTCATCATATCGGCCATTAGGCCTTATCACATATATATACGCTTTCACATTCATCACATCGGCTATTAGGCCTTATCACATATATACACTTTCACATTCATCACATCGGCTATTAGGCTTTATCACATATATACACTTTCACATTCATCACATCGGCCATTAGGCCTTATCACATATATAGACACTTTCACATTCATCACATTGGCCATTCGGCCTTATCACATATATACACTTTCACATTCATCATATCGGCCATTAGGCCTTATCACATATATATACACTTTCACATTCATCACATTGGCCATTCGGCCTTATCACATATACACACTTTCACATTCATCACATCGGCCATTAGGCCTTATCACATATATATATACACTTTCACATTCATCACATTGGCCATTCGGCCTTATCACATATATACACTTTCACATTCATCACATCGGCTATTCGGCCTTATCACATATATATACACTTTGACATTCATCACATCGACCATTAGGACTTATCACATATATACACTTTCACATTCATCACATAGAATCCTAAATCAAAATATAGATTTTCATGTATTCACATCACAATTATCCAAATATACTTCACATACCACATATACTTTCACGTATACACACTGTCTTGGCTGAATCTACATCTATCATTTTCCAATATCACAATTTAGAATTCACGTATGGGTTTAATCAATAGCTTATGAGCAACTAAAACTAGTTTATCAAGGTTTACAACACAATCTCAAATTCAGCACAAGTTGTTTTTCCTGAGCAATAGTCACTAAATTATTTATAACTGGAGCTACAAAACTCCAAATCACTTTCCTTTAATTTTTCCTGAATATAGACTTGTATAGCTTCCATCCATAAAATTTCCAGAATTTTAGGTTTGGCCAATCAATACCAGATTTTTCTTAAATTTTCCCCTGTTTCACTGTTTGACTAATCTGACCACTCTTCACTACGAATCAAATTTCTCATTTTACAGAATTCAAAATGTGTTGTATTTGATTTCATTTGAAACTAGACTTATTAAGGAGTCTAAGCATATAAATTTTATCTTATAACCATTTTTGTACAATTTATAATGATTTTCTAAAAACAGAACAGAGGATTACAGTGTCATTCTGCGCTGTCTCACACAACTTTAAGTATCTCATTATCGGAAATTCCTTTGCTTACACGGTTTCTTTTATAAGAAACTAGACTCATTAAGCTTTAATTTCATGTCTCATTCAGCCTCTAATTCAAATCCATAAATTTATCATGATTTTCTAAAGTCACGTTACTGCTGCTGTCCTAAGCAGACTATTTCAAATTACCTTTAAATTCCCAAGCTCAAACACTTAAGAACTTACCATTTGAGCTTAGAACATATCATGGCCACATCATATCTTATTAAATCAACTCATCATGTCCTATTATAATTGAATTTACTCAACGTTTAATCACTTAAAACTTACCTCGGATGTTGTCGAACGATTTCGGCGGCTATTCGACCACTTTTTCCTTCCCTTTATTGGATTTAGTTCCCCTTTGCTCTTGAGCTTAATTCAAACAAATTAACTCATTAAAGTCTCATTTTGCTAGCTTATGGCCGAATATGACAATGAATTTGATAGGTAATATGGCCACCTTTAGCTCAAGTACAAAATGGTCATACGCATTTTTAATCACATTAAGCAATTTAGTACAATTAATCAAACATTTCCTCATGTGCACCTTTAGGACCAAATACACACATCATTAACCTAATATCAATTAACTAAGCACTTAACAAATTCTCCTTGAGCCGATTGTCTAAGGCAAGATAGGATCATCATTATGCTTACCTATAGCCGAATGTACAACATCAATCTATGCATTCATTCGTGTGGCCGAACATGCATGTCTATGTTGAGGCCGATTGCATACTTAATACATTCTACAAGTATGGTCACTTGTATTGACCAAATACCATTTTGTTTCAAGTTAAAAACTTGGCTAATACACATATATGCACTATTAAAACATCCTCTCCATTCCATCAATTCAACACATGCATTACTCATTAATATACAAAATTATATTCGGCCTTAGCACACCTCTTGCTGGCCGAATTTTTTCTCCATCTAGCAACATTTTATGTACTATGCCGAACCAAAAAGATCAAACACCTAGCTTAATCATTTCCAAAACACTTAACCGGCCTTTGACCAAGACTTTAAACAAAGTCTATGTTCGGCTATCACACATATGGGCAATCACATAATCAAACACTAAACCTTAACTTCCAAGCCAAAACAACTAGCAAATTCAACACATCCAACATAAATTTCCATGCTAATGACATCAAAACAACTACTAAGAATTTCAAGCTCCTTGGCCGAATTTCAATCTTCCAAAATAACAAAAATTTGAACCATGAAATAGGTAGAATTCAAACTAACCGTTCAATTTATGCATGCATTTCCAAGAGTAGCATTGTACATACCTTAATCTAGCAATCTCCTTAGCCGAAAATTTTAACAACAAAAGGAAATTTCTTCTCCACCCTTTCCTAGCTACGGCAATGGAGGAATAAACCAACTTTGGTTTCTCCTCCCACTAACACATTATTTTTATTACCCATACTCTTTTATTCATCTTTAATTCATTTAATACATTTTTTATTACATATTTCTCACCACTAATAAATATAATAATATTAAACCATGCATATAATGCCCATACTTATGAGCTTGGCCGGCCACTAGCATTAAAAGTGGCAAATTGGCATGCAAACCCACTTATTTGGATCATTCAATAATTAATCACTTAAAATAAGCCACACATATATTCAAAGCTTCTCACATAAGTCCTTTTTATTTAGAAACACATTCATATTGATAAAAATCAAAGCATTCAAATTTCACACATGCATGATCACATATTTTAGACATAAAATATTATATTCAATTATTTCTGCAACTCGGTTTAGCGGTCCCTAAACCACTTCCCGACTAGGGTCAAATTAGGGGTGTCACATACTGACTTACAAGACTAGGGTGCAGGGGACCACGGCCAGACAACACGCCTATGGGCTGACAGTGTGTCACACACCTAGAAACATACCCGTGTGTCTACCCATGTTGACAACTTTGAGGCTATTTTTCCAGCCCTTTTGTCACCCTCATAACACATGAACACTCACATTTTCCAATGGTGAATGCCATGGCATAAATGAGTTACTTAAACATCCATAGTTTAACTCATGCATGACAAGTACATGTCACAGTATACATATTTGGGACTCCATAACTTACTAGGATCATTCAAAACATTTCCTTATTTTAAACCATGCTATAATCTAACCAAGTGACATCAATCATCCATCAAGCATAGATTCCATATTCTATCATTCATTGTCAACAACCAACTCATCACACACCTCAAAGGTATCAGCACATCTCATGCATGCATTAATATCTAGGATTACAACACAATAATCAATATGAGCTACACTTCATGGCCATATACAAAATGAATTAGTATACCAATATGGGCCATCACTTTGGCTAACCAATATGACATGTATAACAAAATAATAAGTCCCCTATACATACAAAACTTAAATGTATAAACCAAATATATCCTAAAAGATTTGTTGATAGTGTGACTAGAGCTCTGACGTCTGAGGTCCTCGAGCTAGCTTGGCGAAGCTAAGAAAAAAAGGAAAAGAAAGAGGGGGTAAGCATAAAGCTTAGTAAGTTGTATTAACTAATAAACAAAATAGATCATACAATTTCATGAGTTAGACATGCTACTAATTACCACCACATTATCATTTTACACACAATGGACATAATAAGAATTGACAATAAATGTCATTGAACTTCACAACTTATCTTGCTCTTTCTTACTCATGCTAAGTTTTCCATCAAGAATCAAATTCCATACTCATGAGGTTTATGTACATACTTGTACTACGCATAGCTTATTCATATTTCTTTATCTCTTAACCTTGATCTTGAATGGCCTGTTGAACCACTTGGAATACGGAAGGACGTTCAAGATTATCATACACCAAATAGGGTGCCAATGCCATGTCCCAGACATGGTCTTACACCTAATCTTGTTAATCATGGTGTCATGACATCCAAATCCTAAGTATTCCTCAGGGTCACTCGGGATTTCGATATAAAAGCTATCATCAAATTATTATCAAATCATTTCAAGTCAAATTCCATAAAGGCATATACACATATGTCATATAACATCAAGCATTAAATACATGATAATGAAATTGTTTAATTACTTACACACCATTTACCTCGGTCCCAAAATATTGCTAACTTTACGTTTTAGTCCAAAACCTTACTTTTCCCTCGGTTTAGGTCCTGACTCCGTTTTTCTAGATCTATAATAGCAAATTCCACTTGTTTAATTATCACATTATCCAAATCAATCCATAAATTGCAATTTTTCAAAATTATGATTTTGCCCTGAAACTTTCACAAAATTGCAAATTAGTCCCTAAGCTCGTATAATGAAATATACTCATTTCCTTTACTACCCAAACCTAGTCGAATATTTCTTGTACTCATAGTAGCCCACATTACTCATCGAAAATAGATTTTTTTTATCACTCAAATTCCCACCTTTTTCAATTTAGTCCTTTTTAGGTATTTTCATGCAAAATCACTTAGTAAAAGATGTTAAACACACATCAAGCTCACATATTCCTTAATTAAACATCAAATAACATGCATGTCACACATGGGTAAATTTTTAAACATAAAACCTACTTCAAAATAAGGGTGGAAATAGGTAAATCAAGCTACGGATCTTCAAAAATGTAAAGAACATTAAAAACGGGCTAGGGAACACTTACTATTGAGCTTGAAATGTCAAAAACCCTAGCTATGGAGAGCTTAGAAATTTCGGCAGCCACATGAAGAAGATGAGTCAATTTTTGCTTTAATTTTCCCTTTTTATTCTTTTAATTACTAATTGACCAAAATGCCCTTAATGCCTTTCCTTCAAATTTTTCATTTGCATGTCCATTTTTGTCCAAAATATTAGAAATTGGTCAAATTGCTAATTAGGACCTTCTAATTTATAATCTAAAGCAATTTCATGCTTGAAGCTTCTAGAACACAAGTTTTGCATCTTATTCAACTTGGTCCTTAAGGTTCAGTTGGACATTTTATCCATAGAAATTCTCTATGAAATTTTCACACAAGCATGCATACCTATCATGGACCTCATAAAAATCATAAAATAATTATTTCTATCTCAGATTCGTGGTCTCGAAACCACTGTCCTGACTAGGCCCTAATTTGGGATGTTACATTTTGAGATAAACCCAAAGCTAATAACGTGGATATCAAAGAATGTTCAATTTTGTAATGCTAAAGCAAAGGACCTTGTTGGATTTTTACTTCAATCTGAGCATATATGTATTACAATGGTTTATTTTAAGATTTTAGGTGAAGTGATTGGATTGGTACTCTTTCCATTTGCATTGGGAGGAAAGGCGAAAGAATGGCTAGATGCACTACAATCGAATATTATCCATACATGAGAGGAATTCCTACAATTGTTTCTCTGGAAACATATGCCTATGAGTTACACCCTTGCTTGAACTGTTCGCCAAATTTGGGTATGGAATGTCACAACTGAACTAGGTTCGTATATAAGATTAGAACTCATTATTTTAAAATCAAAATGTATTACCTATTTATATATATAAGAAATTTACAATAGAGATAAAAATTTTAAATAAAAGTTCATTGTCTCAAGCCCGGACTCTAAAGGAACTACTTAGTTACAATATATTCGTCCCTATGGCGAAGTCTCTAAAGGTACCACCTTCCTATATACATGACACTACACTAGCGGGGCACCTTGATCCTCATCAAGTTCCTTTTCCCGCTAATCCTAAAACCACAAGTCAAACCTCTATAAGTCCCAAAAGAACTTAGTGAATCTCCTAACTGGATTACTCATACTTAGATTTCGTCTCTCAGGGGTAGTAAAAGAAAAGAAACTAAATGAAGTTAACTCGTTACTTATACCAGAAGATTTCTTTTAACCCAGCGTGATGACTCTAATTTATTCTCAATCATCCAATGGCCGATAAATCATTAAGCATTTTTTTTGTGACAGCCCTAAAGTGACCCTAGTCGGAAAGCGATTTCGGGACCGCTAAACCGAGTCACCAAATTATTTGAATATGATATTTATTGTCTAAAATAAATGTGTGAAAATTTTAAGCTTCGATTTAGTAAATTGCATGTGAATTTAGTCAATAGGACTTATGTGTGACATTTTTGAAATGTGATAGATCAAAACATAAGGACCTATTAGTGCATGTTGAAAAAGGGGGGACTTGCATGTCAAATTTCCCCCCATCTAGTAGTGGCCGGCCATGACATTAGGATGGACAAAGGGTGATGGGCAAAAGATGTCATAGACATGTTGTGTTGGTGCATCATGGGAGGAAACAATAAAATAAAGAGCATGGGAAATAAAATATTAGTGTTAGTAGGATGAGAAACAAAAAAAAAGTGTTCATCCTTTGGTTCATCCTTGGCCGAAAATTTCAAGGAGGAAGGAAGAAGAAAGGTTGAAGAGGTTCGGCCATGCATGTAACTAGGCTAAGGTATGTTTGATGATGTTCCATGAGATGCATGCATGTTTTAGTTGTTAGCTTGAGTTCTACCTAGCCCATGGTCTAAATCTTGCTATGAGATGGAAATGACACTCGGCCATGGATGCATCATTCTTGCTTGGTGTTGATGTTGTGTTGGTGAGATATCAAGTTATTTTTGTGACCAAGTTGAGATTTGAATTTTTGGAATGAGTAAGGTTTTCGGCTATGGTAAATATAAGGGTGATGGATGTTGTGTCATGCTAAATCTAGATGAACAATGTTAGTCTTATATCTCGATATTCATGAGTTTCTTTCTTGGTTTTACCTCAAACCCATGAAGTATTTTAATTGGTGTTGTTAGAGGTTTCGGTCATGGGATTATAAGCTTGTTAGTTTTGATGATGAATTTTATGCCTTGCAAGGGTAAATGGTGTCTTGATGCATTCGGCCATGGTAGAAAGTAGATGTGAAATGGTAGTAAGATAAAATGCAAAATGTTAGTATTTGATTACTAGTGTATAAATGCGTATTAGCCGAGTTTTGAATTTGAAACGAAACGGTATATAACCAATACAAGTAACCATACTTGTGGGAAGTATTAAGCATATAATTGGCCTCAACATATACAGGCATACTCGGCCACATGAGAAGATTAGTGTTGTATGCATTCGGTTAGAGGCAAGCATATTGATGCCTTTATCTTGGTTAGGACAATCGGCTAAAAGGGAGTGTGGGTTAATATGTTGAGTTGATGCATGATTTCACATGTATGTGACTTTAATGTCTAATGTATAAATATGGGCTAAGTGCCTTGTGTTCCTCTTTTCGATTCTCAAATGATTAAATCAATTTATTTGTTTAATTAAGCTCAAGAGCAAAGAGGACCAAAGTTGGATAAAGGAAAGGAAAAAGTGATCGAATAGCCGCCGAAATCGTTCAACAACATCTGAGGTAAGTTTTAAGTGATTAAACGTTGAGTAAATTCAATTATAATAGGACATGATGAGTTGATTTAATAAGATATGATGTGGCCATGATATGTTCTAAGCTCAAATGGTAAGTTCTTAAGTGTTTGAGCTTGGGAATTTAAGGGTAATTTGAAATAGTCTGCTTAGGACAGCAGCAGTAACGTGACTTTAGAAAATCACCATAAATTTATGGATTTGAATTAGAGGCTGAATGAAACATGAAATTAAAGATTAATGAGTCTAGTTTCTTATAAAAGAAACCGTGTAAGCAAAGGAATTTCCGATAATGAGATACTTAAAGTTGTGTGAGACAGCGCAGAATGGCACTGTAATACTCTATTCTGTTTTTAGAAAATCATTATAAATTGTACAAAAATGGTTATAAGATAAAATTTATTTGCTTAGACTCCTTAATGAGTGTAGTTTCAAATGAAATCAAATACAACACATTTTGAATTCTGTAAAATGAGAAATTTGATTCGTAGTGAAGAGTAGTCAGATTAGTCAAACAGTGAAACAGGGGAAACTTTAAGAAAAATCTGGTATTGATTGGCCAAACCTAAAATTCTGGAAATTTTATGGATGGAAGATAGACGAGTCTATATTCAGGAAAAATTAACGGAAAGTGATTTTGAGTTTTGTAGCTCCAGTTATAAATAATTTAGTGACTATTGCTCAGGAAAAACAGCTTGTGCTGATTTTGAGATTGTGTTGTAAACCTTGATAAACTTGTTTTAGTTGCTCATAAGCTATTGATTAAACCCATACGTGAATTCTAAATTGTGATATTGGAAAATGATAGATGTAGATTCAGCCAAGACAGTGTGTATACGTGAAAGTATATGTGGTATGTGAAGTATATTTGGATAATTGTGATGTGAATACATGAAAATCTATATTTTGATTTAGGATTCTACGTGATGAATGTGAAAGTGTATATATGTGATAAGGCCTAATAGCCGATGTGATGAATGTGAAAGTGTATATATATGTGATAAGGCCTAATGGCCGATGTGATGAATGTGAAAGTGTATATATGTGATAAGGCCTAATAGCCGACGTGATGAATGTGAAAGTGTATATATGTGTGATAAGGCCGAATGGCCAATGTGATGAATGTGAAAGTGTATATATATGTGTGATAAGGCCTAATGGCCGATGTGATGAATGTGAAAGTGTATATATATGTGATAAGGCCTAATAGCCGATGTGATGAATGTGAAAGTGTATATATATGTGATAAGGCCTAATGGCCGATGTGATGAATGTGAAAGTGTATATATGTGATAAGGCCTAATGGCCGATGTGATGAATGTGAAAGTGTATATATGTGATAAGGCCTAATGGCCGATGTGATGGATGTGAAAGTGTATAAATGTGATAAGTCCCGAAGGGCATTTGTGTCAGTACTATATCCGGGTTAAAACCCCGCAGGCTTTATGCGAGAATAATTATCACTGATTATGTCCGGGTAAATTATCACTGATTATGTCCGGGTAAGACCCGATGACTACGTGTGGAGATTTTGTCTGGGTAAGACCCGATAAATTCATGTGGAGATTTCGTCTGAGCTAAAGGTCTCACCGATAATCCGAGTAGAGGTTAAAGCTATAAGACTTCGTAATAAGAATTGCTTATAAATATATTCAATGCGAAAGGTTAAACAGGTATGTACTCCAAGTTTATATGTGAGCTTGATTTGAACTAAATCATAAGGTAGTTATGTGATGCATACGAGAGCAATCTAGGAGACTATTCCTATGATTATGTGACATCGGATCAGTGTGAGAGGTTATGTGAAATCATACAATAGATCTATGTCACATGAGCTCACTTTTATGTGAAGGTTTATCTGCCTATTGTATATGATGAGATGTGCATATTCGGTAAAGGGATGGTATGCCTGAAGGAAGAGGGAAATAAAAAATACGAACAACTATGTTATGATTTGATTGTTATCTGTTGACACTGCTTAAAACTTACTAAGCATTGTAATGCTTACTCCGTTTACTCTGTTTCCTCTGTTTTATAGATCTCATTTGGAAGCTACAGGCTCGGGGATCATCAGCAACTAGTCACACTATCACTATCCCTTGTTTGGTACTGCTACGTTTTGGATTATCTTATGGCATGTATAGAATAGACTAGTGGCGGAAGAATATTTTTGGTTAATGTATATAAGCCATGCGAAAATGGCATCTTTTGAATGTTTACTTAGTGAAGTTTAAATTTTACCTCTGGTTGTGCTTAGTACTTTTTAAACGAACGATCTTTATTTCAAGAAAAAGTTCAAAATTTTACTGTTCTGACATGAGTTTCAAGACTGGTAACGCCCCTTACCTATTCCGGCGACGGTTACGGGATTGGGGTGTTACATTTTCTCCTAGGAAATCTATCAAACTTGATATCTCACCATCTCTATGGACTCTGTCTTTCCATCACTTGCATTCTTTCTTCTATTTATTTCTAGTATGGATTCTTCGTTCCACCATGTCTTTATAAAATAACCCTTCAGCCTACCCTCCTAATGGGCCCTTAGGGTATCCCCCTTACAATTATTCCACATTTGTTTAGTCTATGGCAGACTCTTTTTCTTATCATAGTTCCCAAAGACTTATTGATGTTACATCCGTCAGGTTGACTTATCAGGTCCTCCGCCACTCTGGTAGACTAATCCTTATTTCTCCCTTAATTCGGGTGAAAAAATTGTTACATATTAATTCTTCTTAATCTGCCCTATTTATGATACTTGGTTTTAGTATGAGATGTGTCCATCTACAACCGAACTATTTGGACTAATAGTATCCAGTAGGTAGATAACTAGTTTACCAATCTAGTTACCTATCTCCCTTATTTGGATTTCCCACGGAACTACTCCTTGGCAAATATACTCGCAGTAGATTTTCCTCAAAGAGGAATAATCTTGATAGACATATTTTTCACTTGGATTAACCTATTTAGTGCCTCCTTTTATTGATGAATTCTATTTAACCCTCTTCTTACCAATTTATTGATTAGGAATACTTACAATATACCTTCCCTGTTCAATCTACAAGTATGACAGACCTTATGTCAAGAGTAATCTCCCATTAACCTTCTAAGGTTTTTCATTAGCATGCAGAGCTTCTTGGCAATTTTTAATGGCAGATCCTTACTTGTGATCTATGGGTAGATCCCATTTCATTGCCTGACCACAAGGCATTAACAACTCATATTTTCCCACCTATTCTTAATTGGGTCATGCCTATACGCCTTATTGGCTTTCATGATTACTGTTTCGATGGATTGTTCCCCCTTAGTTTTGCTACTTTGGCCTTGTTTGGCAGATTCCTTAAAATCTACTTGTCAACACTTACATTATTCTTGCACTATTTTTCCGTAAGTGTGATTCGCCATATTTACTATCCAGGTGATCTACCCCTTACTTATTGTCCCAATGGACTTCGTTAGTTACTGTAGTCAAACTATGGTCTTACACCTTCACCCCATGTTTAATGTCCTAACGGACATCATTGTGTTTACTGTCCTAGCGAACTACCCATGTTTATTGTCCAAGCGAACTACACTGATAACTGAGATGTAGTTTTACAACATATATCTCTTGGAGGTGTCGCCCCAAAGGACCTTACCGCCTTCATGGTTTTTATCTATAGAACCTAATAACAGTCGTCTCGGTGTCATCCTGAAAGACATGTTCCACATTTCACCTTGATGCTCGAACACTAAAGTGCCTCTTACAAGGCCAGAAGCTTCACACATCGCAGTTTGCTCATAGCAACCTTGGATGGTGGAATCTTACCAAAATTCCCTAATCCTTCATCCATTCCTCCATTTAGCCATTTCTAACCTTGATGTTTGAACATAGCAGTGTCCTTTCTGCAAGGCTCGGAGCTTCGCACATCACGGTTTGCACATAGCATTACCATATAGCGGTATATAACAAAATCATCCTCTACCAATCCTAACTTCATCTAGCCTATTGATAATTCCCTTTTGTATTCTACAATAAATAAATAGAAATTACATGGAATTCATAAGACTTTTTCATAACGACATACTGACGGATACCCGTAAACCTACTCAACCTTATGCAGTCAAGCATTCTCCAGCAACAGATATCATGCATAATCATCGAACTCATTCTAAAATTAACACATACTCATGCTAAATGTCTCAAGATGATTCGATTGTTGTGCAAGTTTACACAATCATTGACAAGTAATAAAGTGATAAGTATATCGAGTATCGTCTCGACAAGGACTGTCTATGTTAATCAAGTATGTCAAAATTTAGTTACAAGAAAATTTGTTGGTAATGAAAATCAATTTAAGTGATGGGTTTGATTAAATTAGACTAACCTAAATCTGCTAAGAATTAAATTAAATAAATGAAGGAATGAGTACGCAAGTATTTCAGAGAAATCACGATATCATGCATGTGTCATAATAATTCTCCTTCCTAACTTGGAAATATTTAAATGCTGCCAATGTAATAACCTGAAAGTTAGTGGTGTCAAAAAATGTAGTTTCAGAACCACAATTTCATAAACCAAACTCATTAATATTTTTAATAAATATTTACGAAGTTATATTAAAAGTGAATTGAATTTTGGTTAGGTAAATTTGTCGAATTTGTGCTTAATTATGGTATAGGGACTAAATAGTATAAGTGTCAAAAGTTTACTTGTTATTAAATTATAAGTTTGATCATGACTGAGGGAATTTTGAAGCAATTAGACCAATGGTCTATGAATAGTGGACGACTATAAGGTATAATAGATTAAAAATTTTATAAAAATTTAATAAAATAAAATTAAAAGTTATTTAAAACAAAAAGATGTTAATTAGTGGATTGAAAGAGAATGTACCATTCTCTTTTCACTTTGGACATTTCGAAACAAAAAAAAAAAAGCAAAAGAAGATGATGAATGAATGACTAGGGCTTTAAACTATCAAGCTTTAATTTGGTTAATTCAAATTAGTCTTTTTTTGTAATTTTAATATTTTCGGAATGTAACAGCTCATTTTTCAAGGCAATTTTGTACTAAAGAAGTTATGTGGAAACTGTAAAACTTAATGAGATTATAGTACACGAATCTATTTAAAGGGTAAAAATTTTGAGGATGAAATTTTCTAAGGGGGTTAGTTGTAATAGCTCATTTTTTAATGGTGCCGAAAATAATGGTTTTAGGACCACAATTCTGATGAGTGAATTTGTAAATATTATTATTTAATATTTATGAGTCAAGTATTATGATATAGTGAATTTTTATTCGATAAATTTATTTAATTGGATAATTAATTAAATTGAAGTGGTTCGATCCTTAAGTCAACTAGTTTTAGAAAATGGGGTGTGGGAACCTCTTTGCCATAAATCAAGCCTGAAAATATTTATTAAATATTTATGGAGTTACTATATAGGTGTATTGAAGTTTGATCCGAAAATTTTAGTGATTTGATAATTAATTAAGGAAAAGAGACCAAATCGTAAAAGTTGTAAAAGTTAATCGCTATTGAAGGTTACTAATTAAAATGTTTAAATAGTATTTGTTTGAGCATTAGAATGACAATTATTCAATAATGGTTTATAGTGGACCAATATTGTTTGTTATTATAGTAAAAATATAAGTAAAAATTAAAGGTAAAGTTATATTAAAATATAATAAAACATAAAAAGAAACTTATCATCTTTTTCATTTGGTCATCTTCACCATTTGGAAATAAGAAATAGAAGAGGAATCCATTTCTGAATGCTTAAGCAATCGACTATCTTGCATTGTAAGCAAATCATTCATGTTTCTTGTAATTTTTATGTTTTTGAGATCGTTAAAACTAGGTCTAGCTAACCTGTACCTCCATTTTCAGAACTCTTAATTTTAAAACTTGTCATTGATGAATCTTAGATATTTTTGATAGAAAATGGTAGATTTGGAAGCTATGTAATGTTACTATTTTATAATGTGAATTTTTGTTAATTTTGACCTTAAGGACTAAATTGTTAATATCTTGAAATTGATATATAATTTCTGAATTTTTTAAAAATTGGTGACTGTAGTTGAATGTATTTTAAGTTGATTTAAAGTTTAAAGTCCAAATTAGGAAGTTATGATAAGTTTGATTTTAGGGACTAAATTGAATAAAATGTATAAAATGAAATAAAAATATTATAAGCATGAATACGAGTGTTATTAAGAGAATGATATTGATATTTTGAATCTTAAATATTATTTTGATCAAGTTGTTGACTTAGGCGAAAAAGGAGAAACTATCGAATAATCCTTAGTACCTAAAGCGTTACCGTTTTGTTAGGTAAGTTCATATAGTATAAATAGGTTTAATTTGTTGTCGAAATATGTTTTATATGTGTAACTGTATTTATTGAAAACTTGAATTTGGATATGAGCTAGTATATAAATTAAGAATTTAATCTAATTGAAATGAATTGTTGCAAAATTGTATGAATTGAGATTAAATCCCGATGAAATTAGTAAAAGTTTCATATACAAGATTATGAGTTCTTGCCCAGGTTCCCAGCTCTTGCATATGTTGTACTTCTCTTACGAGAATGCTAAATTTTTTAAAGAAAAGACCAAAACATGACATGACAAATGTATAAAATCTCGAGAATTTAAAGTCGGTCAAAGGGACCTATTGTTCAACTTAAGACTGAAGCTATTTCCCGGAAAACTTAAGTTTCAATGGTCTGGACCATTCACCATCCAACAAGTTTATCCATAAGGAGCGGTCAAACTACAAGACGGTAAGGGAGGTAAGTACAAGGTCAATGGCCAACGACTTAAACACTATTGGAATAGTGAAAATGAGTAAATTAACACCTCGCTCACTTTATTGGACCTATAATTTTCTTTTTATTTTTAATAATTGACTTAGGCACTATTTTTCTTGGACCATTATATTAGAAAAAATTATGTCAATGAGATTTGATTTTAAGCAGGACTGTTTATGACCCCTCCAATCTTTATTGGGAATTGATTCTGATGTAATTTTTTGGAAAGATATTCCATAAGAAATTAAATAAATTTTAATTTGCAAAATAAATGGCCAGTTTGGCTCAAATTTTTAATTTAATTTTATTTGGTTTGTTTGCAATATAGGTACTTTACGTATTAATTTTATTGTTTTAAAATAAATTGCTTTAATTTTTTATAAATATTTTGTACAGCTAAAAAATTATTTTTTGTATATTTTTATATTTTTTAATTAATATTTTTGCAAAATAAAATGGATTTTATTTATTGAACATTAATCTTCTTGTTTTTAGTATTTTATTCTCTCGGGTTAACTGCTTACTTGTTTTAGTAGAATTCTATTTCAGCATAATTGAACCTAAAATCACCCTTATAAAGAGACCCTTTTACGACACCCTAACACACCAACAAACCATCAGCCATCTCCTCTTTTAAACCCCCTTGATGTCACCTCTTCTCTTCTTTTTTTCTCCATGATTTCTTCCCTTTTTTTCCATGTTCTTCTTCTTCCCAAAGTTGTCGGTCGAATCACCTTAAGCAGCCACACTTCTTAGCCACCTAGTCACACCCTTTTAGCCATTCAACCGCCACAACTAGCCGCACCCTAAAAGACCTAATCGTCGCACCACCTTAGCCATTAAGTCATCGCACCTAGCCAAAATTTTTATCAGTTTTCCACAATGTTTTACACTCCAAAGATGTCTCACACTTGAAAGGGAAGTATGTCTTAAACCACTAAATGTCGAGACTGATTCCATAGCAAAGAAACAACGGAAAGATTTAAAATAATTTTCAAAAAGTAACAGATGCTTCTGGACAAGTTCAACTTAGAAAATATTGATATAACGACAGTGCTGTCAGGCAATGGAAAATTGTTAATGCTTTAAAGTGAAATATGTTTTGGACGAAAATACCACTTTTTAAGGCTGGATTGGTTCAGGAATCTTACTCGAATTTGAGCTCATTTATTGAAACAAAAGTTCCTATTTGAGGTAAAAAGGTATCTTTCATACATTATTCTACTATGTTAGAAAACGTTGATTGGGAATTACTTCAAGAAGTGCTGAAAGAAGTCATGATTCCCGGATCTAAATGGGTAATAAGAAATACAACAATCACATTTGCCAAAGAGAGTTTCTAAACCCAGTAGCAAAGGTATGGTTTTATTTCATTCGATTCAATATTATACCTATCTCACATAGTTCCACTATCATAATGGAACAAATGTTTTTGTTATATGCAATCATGATAGAAAGGTCTATCAATGTGAGAAAGATTATCCACAAAGAAATCTGAGATTGTGTTTCTAAGTAGGCTGGTTACTCTCATTTTCCCTCATTAATTACATTGTTATGCTTGCAATCTCACATACTTCCAAAGGTAGATTTCAAAGCAAGAAACCACCAAGGTTGTACACGAACAATGGTGTTGCTAGACTAGTAGGTGGCATTGCTAGGAAAAAGTAGCCCATTGATGAATAATTTGAAACAAAACCACCCGATCATCCAGTTGATACGAAGCTTGATTTCATGACACTCGTCGGACTGTTATTCTCGAATGGTTCGAGCCTACACCTACCTTTCCATCATCCAAAGCTATTGCACAATCGGGCCAAACTGAAATCATGAGCATGCTACAACACATGCATCAACAACAAGCTTATTGGAGGCATGCTAAAATTCGAGACTATTCGATAAAAGCTACATTTAGAAAACTCACACGTAACCCATTTGATTTTGTGCCTAAATTTCTAGATTTTATCTTTCGATCCATGGATGCCAACTTCGGAAGCCAAGCAAATTCATCACTCTCGAGAGAAAAGCTAAATGTACAGAGGGTCGAGGGAAAGTGGAAACAATTTTAAATAACGAGGATTCTACCAAATAAATAAGGGATTGTTCTTTTTCTTTTCTTTCTAGGACATGTTAGATTTAATTATTTCTCTTTATTTTTGTTTTCTGCATAATAAAAATTAAAGTTGCAATTATGAATAGTTTGGAAAAATTTTAAAATAATTTTTTAGAAGTCAACAAAAAAGAAGAAGTGTGGTAATGGTTATGTGTATGTCTAGTGTTGGATTTGTTAAGGAAAAGCTTGGTATTTAAGAAGTCAATTTGACTCACCTCCCTTTCCTAGGATCCTATCTGGTGCACAGTTTCCATTCACTTCTTTATTTTTGTCCCTTCTAATTTACATTTTAAACAATGAGGACACTGTTTCTCTTTAAGTGGGAGGACTGGAAATAAATTTTTGGGGATTTTTAACGAAAATTGAATTCCCTCCATCAAGTTATGTGTAAGAACAATATTGCTTGAAAATTTACTTTTTGCTTAACTACGTTAACTTTAGTGTGTATAAAATTCTATTCTTTCAATTATTTTTATGTTAAGCTTAATTATGTCAAAAATGTTTAACTTAGTATTTGTGTGCAAGACAATCCATAAAATTTTAGTCCTTAGAAAAATTAGGTAAGCATGAAAATTTAGGCTTTTAGAATTGACTTAGTGTAACACCCCTTACCCGTACCCGAGGTCGGGATAAGGTACGAAGCGTTACTGGACAAACATACAAACATTAAACTAAAATACAGGCCATAAAATTTCATTCATTTTTCAAAACGTCCATTCACTTACACATAGTCCCTTATTTGAGTCTACGGAGCCCAAAACATACTTTAAAAAAGGTTCGGGACTAAACCGAGAACTTACGAAAATCTTGGAAATTTCATGCTTTAAGGTTCCACACGCCCGTGTCCCAAAGTCGTGTTACATACACGGCTGAGACACATGGTCGTGTCTCTGCCTGTGTGGAATATACCTAGGCTATTTTCCAAGCTTTGGTCAACTTAATCTCTTACACACTTATACATTTATACCAAGATTATCATCTTACCAAATACCTTCAGCTTAATCATCAAGCATTCATATTTAAAGCTAGATCATATATTTATAAAATACCACAATTCAGATGTGCAGAATAACATGTTTGCCTGAAACATTGAGACTAGTCATATATATATACACATGTCATGATACATATCATTCTCTTTCTGTTTTCTTATAAACACATATCATTTATTTCATTATATCAATATTTCATATACCATAGTTTCCATGTATTCCACAAATATTTATTTTCCTCCTCCTCCTCTCCATTCCACATCCTTAATGTATATATCATTCTTGTAAGTACGATTTCACAATTTACTAATAAATGCTCACATCAAACTGTCCACATGAGTCATAGTCACTTACTTATTTATAATTCGAGCTATAGAGCTCCAAATTAAGATCCGTAAATTTCCCCTGAAACTACACTAACATATCTTTCCATCATAAAATTTTCATAATTTTTGGTTTAGCCAATTAGTACAGTTTATTCATTAAATTTTCCCGTGTTTCACTTTCTAACAGTTCTCACCTCTCTTCACTAAAAATTAATTATCTCACAGTACAGAACTCGGATAATGTTCTTGTTGATTTATCTTGAAAATATACTCATTAGGGATTTTAAAAATATAAGTTTGAGCCTTTAATTAATTTTTTCCAATTTTTTTTGGTTTTCCAAATTCAGAACAAGGGATCACGTAATCATTCTGAACCAGTCTCACAAAAACATAAATATCTCAAAATATAGAACTTCTTTTCTTGCTCTATTTCTTTTATATGAAAATATACTCATTAAGTTTTAATGTGATATCTCATTAAGTCTCTGATTCAATTTATACTATTTTTGGTGATTTTTAAAAATCACGTCACTGCTAGCGTCCAAAACAGTTTTATTGCTAATTCACTCTTTCACACTTTCTTTGTATTAACCTCATTTTAACATACATATCACAAATCATTTTCACCACATTTCATACATCACAAGTATAGGACCATGATTACAAGGTCACCATAAAATCATCCTCATGTATAATTTACTTGTTTATAACCTTACCACATCCCAGTCACTTAATGTACACATCATTCACATAACCAAGGTCCTGCACTTATTCATCACAAAACTCACAAAGCAATACATAGAGAGTTTCTCGTTGAACACTTCGGATCAATCCTCGATACTTGGTGGTTTCAGCACATAGCTCCACCCATCATATAGTTCGTCTTTCTTGTACACATGGTGAACACTTAGTACCACCCATGTGACCTAGCCAGTTTATCTCGTAGCTCTCTTGTCTACATGGTGTCCTTCACCTGGAACCGCGTATGCGACCTAGCTACATATATCCCGTAGCTCTCTTGTCTACATGGTGTACACATAGTATCACCCATACGACCTAGCTACATCATAATGTCTTGTAGCTCTCTTGTACACATGATGTGCACTCAGCACCATACATGTGACCTAGCTACATACCATCTGTATCATCCAATCTTTCCGAAGGTTCAACCGAGATTTCTCTCTCTTTTCCAACAATTTCACCAATCAAGTAATTATCAACAAACATATTTCCAACACTATTATAAAATATCATAATACAAGTAAAATTGACGTATTACTTACATATAAACTTACATCTCATTCAATATCAAGGTAATAACATTAAATTACACATTGCCTTATTAAAAATCATATGAACTTACAATTTCTCATAATATCCATAATCATAGAAATCACATTTATGTATGATAATTCAATGCACTTCATGTACCATAGACATATTTTTAAATCAATTCATAAGATGGGCACCATAAACATTTAATTTAACATAATTCAATTAATTCACTAAATTTAACTTTCAAATATAAATTATAGCATTATTGCTGTATTATTATCACACCAACTTACATACTTTCAACACCTCGACAATCATAGTAAATATATCAATTGTACATTGAAACATGCATAAATTAATGCTTATTATACATATGAACTTACCTCGATACTAAAACGGCCATTTTACCAACTTTCTCAATTTTCGTTTTTTCTTTCATTCTAGGTTCAAATCTCGTTTTCTGATATCTAAAACATTATATTTTACTTATTTAATTAATGTAATATTCAAAACAGTCCTTAACTCAAACTTTGGAAAAATTATAATTTTGCCCCTAAACTTTTGCATATTTACACTTTTGCCCCTAGGCTCGGGAATTAAACTTCATCCCTTATTCTTATGTTTTATGACATGCTGATCAGTTTTCCCTCCTATGGAAACATCAAATTCTCACTCTAACATATACTTATGACTATTAGGTATTTTTACCGATTAAGCCCTTTTACTCGTTTTCACTCAAAACCGAGTAGCACAAGTTGTCTAACATAATTTAAAACCTCATATACTATCATAAAACATCAAAATAAACACATTTCACCTATGGGTATTTTTCCAAATATGAACCCTAGTTGAAGTTATTGCTAGAATAAGCTTAATCAAATTACCGGGATTCCAAAAACGTAAAGAACTTGAAAAACGGTGTTAGAATGGACTTACTATTGAACTTGGAAAGCTTGAAAACCCTAGCCATGGCTTCCCCCATGCTAATTTCAGCCTCCATGAAAAAGATGAGTCAATTTTGGCTTTATTTTCCCTTTTTATTTCTTTTAATTACCAAATGACCAAAATACCCTTCCTTAATAAACTTTCAAAAATTCCATCCATGTCCAATTTTTGTCCATAACTTAGAAACTGGTCAAATTGCTATTTAAGACCTCCTAATTAATATTTCAAAGCAATTTCATACTAGAAACTTCTAGAATGCAAGTTTTGCAACTTATTCAATTTAGTCCCTAACTTCAAATTGAGCACTTTATGCATAGAATTTCTTCACAAAATTTTCACAAAATCATGCAATCATATCACAGACCTCAAAATAATCATAAAATAATTATTTCTATCTCGAATTTTGTGGTCCCGAAACCTCTGTTCCAACTAGACCCAATTTTGGGCTATTACAACTCTCCCCCCTTTAGAGATTTTCGTCCTCGAAAATCTTACCGGAGTGAGGTTTAGTATCTTTCTAATAATTTCCAACATTACTAACTAATTGTTTTCAAGACAATACTTTCAGAAACACTCTGTCATCAATTTGAATCCCAAAATAACTCAGTCAACTCTGATATTTCTGTAACTCTGTCCTTCACTTGTCAACCATTCTCAGTCTCTGGTCATATCTATAATTATTTTATCACTGAACTCTTTGATTCCACACTCAAGAACTTAGTCAACATGATTCTCATAAATTTCCATTATATACACCTCATTGTTAAGGGGGTGAGGTCGTACAGTCTCTAACTCGATTCTGACATATATCTATATGACACATTTTTTTCATTATCCACATATGTCATTATAATCATACTATCCACTTCAAACAATTTATTATTCATATCTATCTTACATAAAATTTCCAATTATCTCATTTCAAACAAGTGCACTCACTCATACATTCTATGAATTTTGAATAACTTTAGTCATCACATTTACTAATTAATTTAGTCAAGCATGCAACAGCATATGTTGGCCAAACAAATTTGAATAAATATATCACTATATAAACTTTCATCTCACATATTATCACATATACATATATCACGAATTCTTATTCATACCTTCCCGAGTTTAACACATCATAGCTACACTTTATTCAAATACTTCAATATTACTATCAAATGGTCAGATGTAGCTCGGTTGGAGAATACTTCATTTTAAACAAAATGGTCCTCATTAGTGTCGGGAGACATCACATTATCACATATTTGTGGCATGTATAACTAAACTCTCACACTTGCTATGTTAGTCTGAGAATCAACTAAACCTGCTCTGATACCACTAAATGTAACACCCCTTACCCGTACCCGAGGTCAGGATAAGGTACGAGGCTTTACCGGACAAACATACAAACATTAAAATAAAATACGGGCCATAAAATTTCATTCATATTTCAAAACGTTCATTCACTTACACATAGTCCCTTATTTGAGTCTACGAAGCCCAAAACATACTTTAGAAAAGGTTCGGGACTAAACCGAGAACTTACAAAAATCTTGGAAATTTCATGCTTTAAGGTTCCACACGCCCGTGTCCCAAAGTCGTGTTCCATACACGGCTGAGACACATGGTCGTGTCTCTGCCTGTGTGGAATATACCTAGGCTATTTTCCAAGCTTTGGTCAACCTTAATCTCTTACACACTTATACATTTATACCAAGATTATCATCTTACCAAATATCTTCAGCTTAATCATCAAGCATTCATATTCAAAGCTAGATCATATCTTTATAAAATACCACAATTCAGATGCGCAGAATAACATGTTTGCCTGAAACATTTCAATTCAACTCCATACCCAACAAGCATTACATTGAGACTAGTCATATATATACATGTCATGATACATATCATTCTCTTTCTGTTTTCTTATAAACACATATCATTTATTTCAATATATCAATATTTCATATAACATAGTTTCCATGTATTCCACATATATTTATTTTCCTTATCATCCTCTCCATTCCACATCCTTAATGTATATAGCATTCTTGTAAGTACGATTTCACCATTTACTAATAAATGCTCACATCAAACTGTCCACAAGAGTCATAGTCACTTACTTATTTATAATTCGAGCTACAGAGCTTCAAATTAAGATCCGTAAATTTCCCCTGAAACTAGACTCACATATCTTTCCATCATTAAATTTTAATAATTTTTGGTTTAGCCAATTAGTACAGTTTATTCATTAAATTTTCCCATGTTTCGCTTTCTGACAGTTCTAACCTCTCTTCACTAAAAATTAATTATCTCACAGTACAGAACTCGGATAATGTTCTTGTTGATTTATCTTGAAAATAGACTCATTAGGGATTTTAAAAATATAAGTTTGAGCCTCTAATTATTTTTTTTCTAAATTTTTTTGATTTTCCAAAGTCAGAACAGGGGATCACATAATCATTCTAAACTAGTCTCACAAAAACATAAATATCTCAAAATATAGAGCCTCTTTTCTTTCTCTGTTTCTTTTATATGAAAATAGACTCATTAAGTTTTAATTTGATATCTCATTTAGTCTTCAATTCAATTTCTACTATTTTTGGTGGTTTTTAAAATTCATGTCACTACTACTGTCCAAAACAGTTTTATTGCTAATTCACTCTTTCACACTTTCTTTGTATTAACCTCATTTTAACATACATATCACAAATCATTTTCACCACATTTCATACATCACAAGTAGAGGCCCATGATTACAAGGTCACCATAAAATCATCCTCACGTATAATTTACTTGTTTATAACCTTACCACATCCCGGTCACTTAATGTACACATCATTCACATAACCAAGTTCCTGCACTTATTCATCACAAAACTCACAAAGCAATACATAAAGAGTCTCCCGTTGAACATTTTGGATCAATCCTCGATACTTGGTGGTTTCAGCACATAGCTCCACCCATCATATAGTTCGGCTCTCTTGTACACATGGTGAACACTTAGGACCACCCATGTGACCTAGCCAGTTTATCTCGTAGCTCTCTTGTCTACATGGTGTCCTTCACCTAGAACCACACATGCGACCTAGCTACATATATCCCGTAGCTCTCTTGTCTACATGGTGTACACATAGTACCACCCATGCGACCTAGCTACATCATAATGTCTTGTAGCTCTCTTGTACACATGATGTGCACTCAGCACCATACATGTGACCTAGCTACATACCATCTGTATCATCCAATCTTTCCGACGGTTCAACCGGGATTTCTCTCTCTTTTCCAACAATTTCACCAATCAAGTAATTATCAACGAACATATTTCCAACATTATTATAAAATATCATAATACAAGTAAAATTGATGTATTACTTACATATAAACTTACATCTCATTTAATATTAAGGTAATAACATTAAATTACACATTGCCTTATTAAAATTCATATGAACTTACAATTTCTCATAATATCCATAATCATAGAAATCACATTTATGTATGATAATTCAATGCACTTCATGTACCATAGACATATTTTTAAATCAATTCATAAACTGGGCACCATAAACATTTAATTTAACATAATTCAGTTAATTCACTAAATTTATCTTTCAAATATAAATTACAGCATTATTGTTGTATTATTATCACACCAAATTACATACTTTCAACACCTCAGCAATCATACTAAATATATCAACTTTACATTGAAACATGCATAAATTAATGCTTATTATACATATGAACTTACCTCGCTACTAAAACGGCCATTTTACCAACTTTCCCAATTTTCGATTTTTCTCTCATTCTAGGTTCAAATCTTGTTTTTTGAGATCTAAAATATCAAATTTTACTTATTTAATTAATGTACTATTCAAAATAGTCCTGAACTCAAACTTTGGAAAAATTACAATTTTTCCCCTAAACTTGTGCATATTTACACTTTTGCCCCTAGGCTCGGGAATTAAACTTCATCCCGTATTCTTATGTTTTATGACATTCTGATCACTTTTCCCTCCTATGGCAACATCAAATTCTCACTCTAACATATACTTATGACTATTAGGTATTTTTACCGATTAAGCCCTTTTACTCGTTTTCACTCAAAACCGAATAGCACAAGTTGTCTAACATAATTTAAAACGTCATATTCTATCATAAAACATCAAAATAAACACATTTCACCTATGGGTATTTTTCCAAATATGAACCCTAGCTTAAATTATTGGTAGAATAAGCTTAATCAAATTACTGGGATTCCAAAAACGTAAAAAAACTTGAAAAACGGGGTTAGAACGGACTTACTATTAAGCTTGGAAAGCTTGAAAACCCTAGCCATGGCTTCCCCCATGCTAATTTTGGCCTCCATGAAAAAGATGAGTCAATTTTGGCTTTATTTTCCCTTTTTATTTCTTTTAATTACCGAATGACCAAAATGCCCTTCCTTACTAAACTTTCAAAAATTCTATCCATGTCTAATTTTTTTCCATAACTTATAAATTGGTCAAATTGCTATTTAAGACCTCCTAATTAATATTTCAAAGCAATTTCATACTATAAACTTCTAGAATGCAAGTTTTGCAACTTATTCAATTTAGTCCCTAACTTCAAATTGAGCACTTTATGCATAGAATTTCTTCACGAAATTTTCAAAAAATCATGAAATCATATCATAGACCTCAAAATAATCATAAAATAATTATTTCTATCTCAGATTTTGTGGTCCCGAAACCTTTGTTCCAACTAGACCCAATTTTGGGCTATTACACTTAGTAACTTCCTTGAGGCTAAATCCTAAAAGGCGTGATAACTTGAAAATGATTTAGGTAAACTTTTATTTGGGCCATTTGAGCCTTTCGAGCTAACCTTAATAGTAATTATCCTTTGAAACCCTACTTTGAGCTATATGGCCTGATTTTTCTTTTGAACATTACATAAATTGAGACATTTCCTTCTGTAATAATTATCTTTATTTGTCACAAACAGTAGACTCAATACATTCAAAATATTTTTGTGATTAAGTTTAGGGGAGTAGAGAAGAGTACTAGAATGCTCAAAATGTTGAAATTATTTGCTCGAATAAAGATATGTTGCTTAAAAATATTCCGGTTGTAGGAAAATAAAGCACAGAGGGCATAGATTCTCAAATTGAAAAAGAAGTTCGTGTTTTGTGGGATAATTGTAAAATCGAAGGTCCGAGGTAAGCTGATAGACTAAAATTATCTATATCTTTTCTATACCTTGACCCTAGCCCAATTACAGCCTTCTGAAAGATCTATTGATTTAGATTATTATGCCGACTACATTAGTGGAGTGGAATTACTAAGCTCAACATATTAAGACACAAATTAAACTTATGGATTGTTGGTTAGTTTATTTAAAGGAAATGAAATTTGATTTGAAAGTACTTAGCACACATTTTTTAAGAGTAGTTATTTAGCACATATTTTTGTTAGCATATTAATATTTGAAATAATTGCTTATTATATATACTGAAGTTACATGTTTTTCAAATTTTCTATTACTGAGTATAGTTTTGTTGAACACATGATTATGGGAAAATTTGACTTTCGATGAAAAGGGATTTTCTTGCAAAGTAAGTTCTTTGAGTTTTAAGGTCAGTTAGCATTAATCTAGATGAACAATGAATTAAGTTTGAGGGGGTGGTGATGACACTAGATTATATAAACCTTATCAACATCTTTTTACTAGTAATTCATGCAAATTTTGAGTATTTAAATAAGAATTTTTGTAATTTTATTGAAAAATTACTTAAATGGACTTAATTAAAGAAAATTTTTCATTTTTAATTATTTACATGCTAATTTGACAAATTTTTACCTTTTTGTCACAATTTTGTGCAATAGGAGAAAAATTGGCCTCGAAGCTCACCTGTTCAATGCTCGATGTTGTAGCAGTTTTCTATAGCAAGAGACATGCAAAGAGGACTAATAATTAATCATCAATGAGCATCCAAAATTAATTAGAATTACAAATAGTGGACAGACTTGACCCAGTTTAAAAATTGGATCAGTGAAGTAGTCAAGTCTACTACTCAATTTTGAAGCTAAACCATCCAATTAAGGAAGGGAGGGCCCAAATTCGGTTAACCAGCAGCCTAATCATCCATTGAATAATTAAATTAAGAGTCCTTAAAATTTATAAAAATTGCAAAGCAACCCCAACAAGTTTTCCAAGTGACCATTCAACTCCTTCCTTGAAACATCCCTTGTTTTTGCTATTTTTAGCAAAGGCATCCTATTCACTCCTCTTGTCAAGGTGGTCTTCCATGAGAAGGGGAATTGATTGCTATTTTTAGCAAATACAAGCTACTCCCTACTAGTATAAATATTTCTCTATTTTTTCTCTTTGCTTTCCTTTCCCATTTTCTCATTCTTCAAGTGAGTTGTGAAAGGATTTGAGAGTGGCCCATTGGCCATTGGGGGAGCATTTTGGCTACATTGCTATGGCAAGGAGTGAAGCACAAAAGAGAAGCAAGGCTCAAAGAACCACTGGAAATAGCTTTGCAGTTCTTTCATTTTCTCTTTTAATTTTTGGTTGTTCAATTTAGAAATCATGTTTGCAACTGACTTTATTGTTTTTAATATAATTATGGTTACTTAATTCCTTCGATGTTAGAATAATTTAATTTCCATAGTTTAGATTATTTATGTTGTTGGTGATGTTATGTGCCTCAAATGTTTATACATTCAGATAAAATTATGACAATGTCATTCATGCATTATAAATGTGGGGAATGTAACTGAATTAATCATTAAATTTTAACCAAACTATAATTAATTGATAGACTATTTGAATGTTGCATGTTTAATCTATATTCAAGAGATTTAGGTTAAAGTTTATCATACCATTCATGAACAATAAAATTAACATGTATTTAAATTAATTTCTATTTAATATCAAGCTTATGGAAGGTTAAAATTAAGTTGACAAATAATATGGATCAAATTAAAAAATTTTAAAATGGTAAGAAAAATTTGCATAAAGGGGTCACAGGGCCATCTCCCCTAGCCGTGTCTGAAAGCTAAGCCCGTGTGTAATGGAACACATGGCCGTGTCACTAACTGTGTGCGAGAGCTTAGCCTATGTGAGATAGGTCACAAGGTTGTGTCCCTAGACCATGCAAATAAATATAGACTTCCATCAATATATATATATATATAGACATGTGTACCAAAATCAACTAAATTTTTACACACAACAAGGCCACACCATGAGCCCATGTACGGCACAAGATTGTGTGCTAGCCATGTCTCAAGTCATGTGAATCTATAGTTACCTTTCAAAACAAGTTTTCTAACAAAATTCAATTTGGCTACAAGTCATCCATTTTAGGTTATCTTAAACCACTTCAAAAACAAATCAAAACAAGCCAAAACCATCATTTAAAATCACCATCCTATGTGCCTAACCAATATTTCAAAAGTAGCATCTCAATTCAAAATTTAAAGCTAACCAAATAAATATATATACAACTATACAAATATGCCTTTAAGGCACCTCAACCATTTCCATAGTACCTAGCACAACCAAAAAAACATACAAATACCAATTCAATAATCACTAAATGCCACACTCTCTATCAAATACTCAAGGTCAAAATAACCATTCGATCAATCTCATGTTTTAAATATCAAACTAACCAAAACATCTCTTAAACATAACCTAATCCTATCATACATCATTCCACATCCAAGCATCAACCACAACATATTGTATAGCATGATATTTCCTTATTCATACAGACATCAGGCATATAATCCAAGCAACCTAAAAAGTCATAAACTGTAACAGTCTGATTTAAACTCTAGTCGAAACAGTGGTTTCGAGACCACGTAACCGATTCTAAAAAATATTTTAATATTATTTTTTGTGTCTATGATATGTGAATTTATATCTGTGAAGTTTCTGTGATTTAATTTGTCTGTTTTTGTGCTTAATTGATAAAGGATTTAATCACGTAAATGATTAAATTTGCATGCCACATATTCAATGAGTTTAATTGGCATGGCTTTGGATTATTATGGCCTTATGTGGGAATTACTCCATTGAACTTATGGGTGGTCATAAATGACCTTGTTTTATGTAAGTGATAAATTTTTTAATACGGGATACAGTGGTAATTCATGCTTTAACATGAATTAAAGAAAACAAATTGCATGCATGTGTTCATAAACACATATTATAACCGAAAATAAAAAAAATAAAAAGAAGAAAGCCATTTTAGGTTTCAGCTAGCTTAATCCTTGATTAAGGTATGAATTTTCGTCTGTTTTTTTATAATTTCTACGTTTCTGTGATCGTTGCTTAGTGTTCTTCAAAACCCATGTCTGAATTTCTATTTCTGTTGAAGATTATGAAATGTGCCATGGATGATTATATGAGCTTTGCAATTTTTTTATATGGATTATGAAAGATATATGTGAGATTATCATGCTTTGTTCTTGAATTTTTGATGGAATAGACCTATTTAGGCTAATTGGTGAAAATGAGGTTTTGAAGGAATAAATTGTGAATTAAATATGTTATTTGGGTTTTTATGGAAGCTATGTATATTTGGCCAAGCTATAGTCTTGGTGAATTTTGCATATTTATGATTTTACGAAAATGGACTAAATTGTCAAAGTGTGAAAATGTAAGGGCTAAAATGCAAAGTGCCCAAAATATTGTTCATGCATTATTTTGAATGAAATGAATGATTGAATGGTTAAATTTGAATTGTATTAGATCAAGAACAAATAAAAACGGACTTAGATCGAGGGAAGCCCAAAATAATCGAATAGTCGACTCGTTTTCGTCCGAAATTCGTATGAGGTAAGTCAAAATACAATTATGTGTTAAATTGACTAAAATTTTGCGCATACAAACTATAATCTGTATTGGACGGCCTTGAGAGCCTGATGAATAAATTTTGAGTAAACTCTGATAATATACTAGTATCTCAAAAGCTCTGTATGTTTCTAAAAGAAGGTTGAGATTGACCTGATATATTGTGTAAGACCGTGTCTGGGACATAGGCCTCGATTTGAGATTTACGTGTAAGACCATGTTTGGGACAAGGCATCGTACCTAATTTTGTGTAAGACCATGTCTGGGACAGAGGTATCGATACTGAATTACATGTAAGACCATGTCCGGGACATCGGCATTGTACTCGTTTATGAGTATCTTTATCGTTTCTGAACCGTCTGATGATAGAGTACGAGATATGTAACGCCCCAATTTTCGGGAATTCTGTGAATGTTGGCAAAATTTCATGCTTTAATTTTGTCATTTGTGAGTGAAATTATGAAATAGGACCTATGTGAAAATGTTTGAAAATGCTATAGGCGAAATTGAAGTGGCCAAATAAATAGGAGTGCAAAATAGGAGGATTTTCATGACAAACCTCCCATTTTACATGAAGTGGCCAGCCATTATGTTGTTGTAGACAAAATGTGCACTTGATATCCATAATTTATGGTACAAATTGATACAAATTGATAATGGGTTTGGTAAATGTTCCATGATAATGGGTTAGGTAAATGTTTCATGATAATGGGTTAGGTAAATGTTCCATGATAATGGATTAGGTAAATGTTCCATGATTGGAATTTCATGTCTTTTGTATTAAAGATTAAATGGATGAAATATGAAATTTTATTAAAAGAAAAAGGGGTGAAAAGAAAAAAGTTTTGTCAATCTTTGTTCATCATAGCCTAAAGTTAGAGAAGAGAAAGGAGAGGAGAAAGCTCTTGAATGTTCGGTCACTTGGGGAAGAAAATTGAAGGTAAGTTCATGGTAGTTTGCTTCTATCTTGATGTTCATGAGTTCTTCTTGATTCTACCTTAACTCTTGAAGCTTATTTTTGTTTTTGGTTGTGTTGTGAGCATTTGGTCATGAATTAAAATGAAGGAAATGGTTGTTGTTTCATGTTCTTTTGATGAAAAATGGAAGATATGTGAAGTTGAGCCAAACAAATGAGCATGCATGTGCTTAGATGCTAAGGGGAAAAATCGGCTAATATGTTGTGCTTTAAAATGATGAAATGGAGATTATACTTAAGTAAAATCATAGATATGTGATGATTGATTGGTGATATACATTTAAAAAAAAAACATGCATGCAAGTTATGTGTGAAAGAGTGATTTGGTAATAAATCTGATTGGGACAACAACAGTAACGTGACTTTGGAAAATCACCATAAATTGTGGGAGATGAGTTAGAAGCTGCATAAATTATGTAATTAAATATATATGAGTATATTTTCAGGGAAAATTAACGGCACTTGCTTTGGAGTTTCGTAGCTCCAGTTATAAATGATTTAGTGACTGTTGCTCAGGAAGACAGCTTGCAGTGAAATTATGATTATGTGGTAAACATTGACAAAAATTTGTTAATGAGTTGCTTATTGATTTCTTATAAGCTTACTATGATCTGTAGGTGTGGTTGGCCGAATATTGTAAGGGGTTAATACGTAGTTTGTATTTGAATAGTTAGATTAACGTGTTAGTAATCCAATTGTAGGCGGTTCGTGTGTGGATCTCGTCAGCATATCGTCGCAAACAGGTGTGTAACTAACACCCTCTTTCTTAGTCTGGATCGGCAAAAGTCGAAAAGCCGAAACTGGTATTTTGTAGATTTACGAGTGTGCGAATGCTCGTAAGGTAAATCGATTAATGTTTTTGGTAAGCTACAAAATTTGGACTGCAAAGTGCATGATTTCTGTGCCCTCGATATTTTTGGGCTTAATGGGCCAAAATTGGAATGATGGGCCAACAGGCCCAATTCGGTAAGAACCCTCGGTACGTGATTCTGTTACTACGTGAAAAGTAGGAATATGCATGAAAAACCCTAAAATAGATAAATTACTGAAATACCTTTAAAAGTGGAAAATTTACAGTTTTACCCCTAGTAGATAAATTACCGAAATACCCCTAAGGTTAAATTGACCTAAATGCATGTTTGATAGTTGTTATTTACTGCATGCCATGTTGTTATTATCTGATGCATGGGATTGGGATATTGACGGAGGAAGTACTGGAAATGGCTTGTCCACGTACTGGAGGCTTTGCCTCAATTTACTGTTAACTGAGCAGCAAGGCTGCAACTGTGGAGTGTTGGGCTGGGTGGGTTGAGCTATTCCCCACATGGAGTGTAGAGCTGGTACGGGTGGAGTGTAGTAGTCTCCCCAAATGGGCTTGCATATGTTATTGATGTTGCATGTATTTTGAAATGGGCCTATGGGCCATACTGTTATCTGAATAAGGGGCTAAGGCCCAGTTTATTGTAATCTGAAAAGGGCTCTGGTCCAGTACCACTGTTACCTGAATGGGCTTAGGCCCAATAGGCTTGAGCTGACTTGGGCTTTGAATAGGTTTTCCTTACACACTGAGTTTCCCCAAACTCATCCTTTTATTTTCATCCACGCAGGAAATCCCCCACCATAGTGGGCTTGGAGCTGTGAGGGAATTCGAAGTGGCCACCCGTTCTGAAAGTTTGGTTTTCTTCTGGTGAACTGGACATCCTATTATTTACGTTGAGGTTTGGGTTTTTAAATGTAATAAGGCCGCTTAATTAGTTTTGATGGTTTTAATATGTATTACTAAGATAGGTATTACTTATTTTAACTGTTGAAATTGGATAGCTTTAGGGCGCGTTTTCAAAAAAAAAACAACAATTGATTTCAAAATAACACGACAACAAGCAAAGTTTCCGCAATGAAAGTATTTTCCAAAATTAATCACTTTTCCTAAAAATGACTTAATCAAATCGGTTTCCTAGAAATATCCTTGACATTAAGGTGTGGCAATAGTGGTATGCATGTCTAGGATTGGATCCGAAGGGAGCTTGGTACTTAAGCAGTCCGATGGACTCACCACCTCTTTTCTGGTTTCCTACTTGGTGCACAGCTTCCATTCACTTTAACCTATAATGAAATTATCTTTTAAAACACTAAGTAAGTTTTTCTGGATCAACAATATAAAATGTTTTGAACACTTCGATGTGGCATGTCAGATCCGGTCATAACGTCTGGGCCGGGTTTGGGGTGTTACATTTAGTGATATCAGAGCCTAGGTTACAACAACTCGGCTGTGGAATGGGTTTACAAAAATAAAGATTTTCGAAAGCGAAAATTTTATAAAGAATGCAAAAAACTCGATTTTCAAAATTAGATCTTTAGAAGGTGGCATTCCGAATCTCTGGCTCAAGTCTGTAAGTATTCTAAATTTTTCTGTATATTTTCCTAAATTATCTGTCTGTATTGAAACCCTATTAAGATACTCTAGATAGGACATACTAAAACCATAGGAAAATCTTATAAGAGACTGAAACTGTAGCTAGACTTCGATTCTGCGAAAACAAACTCTGAACTACTGTCTGATTCATGAAACATCTGTAATAAACACTGGAATATTAATTAATGCATAAAAATTCGTAATTGGATAATACGATATGAGTACAAGAGCCGCTCGTGGAAGAGGCCGTGGACGTGGCCGAGGTAGTACTCAAGTTGGATCTTCGTCTTCTGAACCCATACCCACTGGAGTAGCACGACCATCACCAGTGGATGAGAATGGGCCGTATGATCGGGCCGCGGAGGATGATGCCCTGTCACAGGCAATGCTTCGTGTTCAGGAAAGGGTTACCGGGGCAAGTACGGGCAATGGAGTTCGGGGATCTATTTCTGAATGACTTCAGGCTAACGGAGTGGAGATCTTTAGGGGTGTATCTGGTATCGCCTTGAATGTGGCAGAATATTGATTGGAGGCCACAGAACGGATTATAGACAACTTGGACTGCTTTGAGGAGATTATGAGTGGGGTATCTGTACTAAGTCCTTTGGGTCACTCGGTTAGGGTAGACAAACTGTATAGGGATGTACCCTTAGAAACTCAAGGTAGGATTTTCCCTAGAGATCTGATGGAGTTACCGTTCGGAGAGTTTGATCTCATTTTGGGAATGGACTGGCTTGTTAAGCATAAAGCGACCCTGGATTGTGCTGCTAAACAAATGGTGTTAAGGACCACAAAGGATGAGGAGGTTATAGTGATAGGTGAGCGAAGGGATTATTTGTCCAATATGGTGTCGGCATTAAGAGCCGAGAAGTGGATTTGGAAAGGTTGTGAGGCCTATTTGGCATTTGTAAGTCAGTCGGAAGAGGAGGGACTGACAGTGGATAAGGTTAGGACTGTAAAGGAGTTCCAAGATGTTTTTCCGGAGGAGCTTCCAGGATTGCCTCCAAACTGAGAAGTGGAGTTTAGAATCGACTTATTGCCTGGAACGGCACCAGTGTCTATCGCACCGTATAGAATGGTACCGAAGGAGTTGGTGGAGCTAAAGGCACAAATTCAAGAGTTGTTGGATAGAGGCTTCATTAGGCCAAGCGTGTCTCTATAGGGAGCACCGGTGCTATTCGTGAAAAAGAAGGATGGTACGATGTGGATGTGCATTGATTATCGCCAGTTGAACAAACTGACGAGTAAGAATAAGTATCCACTGCCAAGGATTGATGATATATTCGACCAGCTTAGAGGAGCTTCTGTATTTTCCAAGATCGACCTTCGATCTGGATATCATCAGTTATGGTTCAAGGAGGCAGATATCCATAAGACAACATTCAGGACTCGGTATGGTCATTACGAGTTTTTGGCTATGCCATTTGGACTGACGAACACTCCTGCAGCATTTATGGATCTGATGAATCGTGTGTTCCAACCATTTTTAGATCAATTCGTAGTCGTCTTTATTGACGATATCCTGGTATATTCTGAAACTGAAGCAAAACATGATGAGCATCTCCGTATAGTGCTGTGAGTGTTAAGAGAGAAAGAACTCCTTGCGAAGTTCAGTAAGTGTGAATTTTGGTTGAGGGAGGTAACCTTCTTAGGACATGTGGTCTCTGCCGAAGGGATTAAGGTGGACCCTCGAAAGATTGAAGCAATTTTGGAGTGGAAGCCACCTAGGACGGTGTCAGAAATTCAAAGTTTCCTAGGGTTGGTAGGATACTACAAAAGGTTTGTGGAAGGTTTTTCTGTGATGGTAGCACCTCTGACAAAACTCATAAGGAAAGGAGTACCGTTTGTATGGACTGAGAAGTAGTAGGAATCTTTTGAGAAGTTGAAGAAAGTTCTGACTGAAGCACCTGTGTTGATTCAGTCGGCGTCTGGGAAGGATTTTAGTGTGTACAGTAACGCATCACACGTGGGTTTAGGCTACGTGTTAATGCAAGAGGGTAAGGTGGTTGCATATGCATCACGACAACTTAAGCCTCATGAGGGGAACTATCCGACTCATGATTTAGAGTTGGCAGCAGTGATATTTGCACTTAAGATTTGGAGACATTACTTGTACGGAGAAAGGTGTATTATATACACTGACCATAAGAGTCTTAAGTATTTGTTTACTCAGAAGGAGCTAAACCTTAGGCAAAGGAGATGGATTGAGTTACTTAAGGATTATGACTGTTCGATCGAGTATCACCCAAGCAAGGCTAATGTGGTAGCCGATGCTCTAAGTCGTAGAGCTGTATCTGATCTAAGAGCAATGTTTGCTCGTCTGAGTGTGTATGATGATGGAAGTCTGTTGGCTGAGTTGCAAGTGAGGCCAACCTGGGTGGATTAGATTAAGGAAAAGTAGTTGAACGATGAGTCTTTGGTCGCTCGTTTCCAACAAGTTAAGGAAGGGGAAACTTCTGAGTTTGGGTTAAATGGCGAAGGAGTTCTGTGTTTCCGAGGAAGAATTTGTGTTTCGAAGGACTCTGATTTGAGGCATACAATATTGAAGGAAGCTCATGGAGGACTTTGTGCTATGCATCCTGGAGGGAACAAGTTGTATCACGACTTGCGAGAATTGTACTGGTGGCCTGGACTTAAACGAGAAGTAACGGAGTTTTGTAGGGAAATGTCTGACACGCCAGCAAGTGAAAGCTGAGCATCAATTACCTTCTGGACTGTTGCAGCCAGTGAAGATACCACTTTGGAAGTGGGAGAGGGTAACCATGGACTTTGTGAGTGGGCTGCCCTTGACACCATCGAAGAAAGATTTGATGTGGGTGATTGTGGATAGGTTGACCAAATCGGCCCATTTTATACCTATTTGTACTGACTTTTCACTTTAAAAGTTAGCCAAGTTGTATGTGGTGGAGATTGTGCGACTTCATGGAGTCCCAGTTTCAATTATTTCTGATCGGGATCCCATATTTACATCTCGGTTTTGGCAAAAGTTGCATGAGGCATTTGGGACGCGATTGAATTTTAGTACGGCTTTCCATCCCCAGACTGATGGTCAATCGGAAAAGGTTATTCAGATTCTGGAGGACATGTTGAGGGGATGCGTGATTGATTTTCGAGGTAGTTGGGAGGATTACTTGCCGTTGGTAGAATTTGCATACAATAACAGCTACCAAGCAAGTATTCAGATGGCTCCATATGAGGCACTTTATGGGTGGAGATGTCGTACGCCTACGTGTTGGACAGAGTTGGGTGAACGACAAGTGCTTGGAGAGGAGTTAGTGGTAGATATTGAAAGTAAGGTTAAGTTGACAAGAGATCGATTAAAGGAGGCATCTAATCGGCAGAAGTCGTATGCGGACCTAAAGCGCAAAGAGATAGAGTTCGCGGTTGGGGATATGGTTTTCTTAAAGGTTTCACCTTGGAAGAAGATCTTGAGATTCGGCAAGAAAGGCAAATTGAGTCCGCGGTTTATAGGGCCTTATCAGGTTCTTAGGCGGGTAGGGCCAGTAGCGTATCAGTTAGAGTTACCACCAGAGTTAGACAGAATCCATGACGTCTTTCATGTGTCTATGTTAAGACGATATCGATCGGATCCCTTACATGTTGTGCTAGTGGAGGAGATTGAACTAAGGACTGATTTGACCTTTGAGGAAGAACCCATACAAATTTTAGATCGAGAGGTTAAAGTTCTAAGAAGGAAGTCGGTTCCGTTGGTAAAAGTACTGTGTCGTAATCATGGAAGGGAAGAAGCTACTTGGGAATCAGAAGAGACTATGCGTCAACAATATCCTCAACTATTTGGGTCAGGTAAATTTCGAGGCCAAAATTTCTTTAAGGGGGTTAGAGTTGTAGCGCCCCAATTTTCGGGAATTCTATGAATGTTGGCAAAATTTCATGCTTTAATTTTGTCATTTGTGAGTGAAATTATGAAATAGGACCTATGTGAAAATGTTTGAAAATGCTATAGGCTAAATTGAAGTGGCCAAATAAATAGGAGTGCAAAATAGGAGGATTTACATGACAAACCTCCCATTTTACATGAAGTGGCCAGCCATCATGTTGTTGTAGACAAAATGTGCACTTGATATCCATAATTTATGGTACAAACTGATACAAATTGATAATGGGTTAGGTAAATGTTCCATGATAATGGGTTAGGTAAATGTTTCATGATAATGGGTTAGGTAAATGTTTCATGATTGGAATTTCATGTCTTTTGTATTAAAGAATTAAATGGATGAAATATGAAATTTTATTAAAAGAAAAAGGGGTGAAAAGAACAAAGTTTTGTCCATCTTTGTTCATCATAGCCTAAAGTTAGAGAAGAGAAAGGAGAGGAGAAAGCTCTTGAATGTTCGGTCACTTGGGGAAGAAAATTGAAGGTAAGTTCATGGTAGTTTGCTTCTATCTTGATGTTCATGAGTTCTTCTTGATTCTACCTTAACTCTTGAAGCATATTTTGGTTTTTGGTTGTGTTGTGAGCATTTGGTCATGAATTAAAATGAAGGAAATGGTTGTTGTTTCATGTTCTTTTGATGAAAAATGGAAGATATGTGAAGTTGAGCCAAACAAATGAGCATGCATGTGCTTAGATGCTAAGGGGAAAAATCGGCTAATATGTTGTGCTTTAAAATGATGAAATGGAGATTATACTTAACTAAAATCATAGATATGTGATGATTGATTGGTGATAGACATGTTTAAAAAAAAAACATGCATGCAAGTTATGTGTGAAAGAGTGATTTGGTAATAAATCTGATTGGGACAGCAGCAGTAATGTGACTTTGGAAAATCAACATAAATTGTGGGAGATGAGTTAGAAGCTGCATAAATTATGTAATTAAAGCTTAATGAGTCTAGTTTCAAATGGAATAAATGAGAACATATTTTGAATTTTATACAATGAGGAATTTGATTCGTAATGAAGAGTGGTCAGATTAGTCAAATAGTGAAACATGCGAAACTTTGATAAAAATATGGTATTGATTGGCGAAACCAAAAATTCTGAAAATTTTATGGATATAAGATATATGAGTCTATTTTCAGGGAAAATTAACGGCACTTGATTTGGAGTTTTGTAGCTCCATTTATAAATGATTTAGTGACTGTTGCTCAGGAAGACAGCTTGCAGTGAAATTATGATTATGTGGTAAACATTGACAAAAATTTGTTAATGAGTTGCTTATTGATTTCTTTTAAGCTTACTATGATCTGTAGGTGTGGTTGGCCGAATATTGTAAGGGGTTAATACGTAGTTTGTATTTGAATAGTTAGATTAACGTGTTAGTAATCCAATTGTAGGCGGTTCGTGTGTGGATCTCGTCAGCATATCGTCGCAAATAGGTGTGTAACTAACACCCTCTTTCTTAGTCTGGATCGGCAAAAGTCGAAAAGCCGAAATGCCAAAAACTGATATTTTGTAGATTTGCGAGTGTGCGAATGCTCGTAAGGTAAATCGATTAATGTTTTTGGTAAGTTGTAAAATTTGGACTGCAAAGTGCATGATTTCTATGCCCTCGATATTTTTGGGCTTAATGGGCCAAAATTGGAATGATGGGCCAACAGGCCCAATTCGGTAAGAACCCTCGGTACGTGATTCTGTTACTACGTGAAAAGTAGGAATATGCATGAAAACCCCTAAAATAGATAAATTATTGAAATACCTTTAAAAGTGGAAAATTTACAGTTTTACCCCTAGTAGATAAATTACCGAAATACCCCTAGGGTTAAATTGACCTAAATGCATGTTTGACTGTTGTTATTTACTGCATGCCATGTTGTTATTATTTGATGCATGGGATTGGGATATTGACGGAGGAAGTACTGAAAGTGGCTTGTCCACGTATTGGAGGCTTTGCCTCAATTTACTGTTAACTGAGCAGCAAGGCTGCAACTGTGGAGTGTTGGGCTAGGTGGGTTGAGCTATTCCCCACATGGAGTGGAGGGCTGGTACGGGTGGAGTGTAGTAGTCTCCCCAAATGGGCTTGCATATGTTATTGATGTTGCATGTATTTTGAAATGGGCCTATGGGCCATACTGTATCTGAATAAGGGGCTAAGGCCCAGTTTATTGTAATCTGAAAAGGGCTCTGGTCCAATACCTCTGTTACCTGAATGGGCTTAGGCCCAATAGGCTTGAGCTGACTTGGGCTTTGAATGGGTTTTCCTTACACACTGAGTTTCCCCAAACTCACCCTTTTATTTTCATCCACGCAAGAAATCCCCAACCATAGTGGGCTTGGAGCTGTGAGGGAATTCGGAGTGGCCACCCGTTCTGAAAGTTTGGTTTTCTTCTGGTGAACTGGACATCCTATTATTTACGTTGAGGTTTGGGTTTTTAAATGTAATAAGGCCGCTTAATTATTTTTTATGGTTTTAATATGTATTATTAAGATAGGTATTACTTATTTTAACTGTTGAAATTGGATAACTTTAGGGCGCGTTTTCAAAAAAAAAAACAACAATTGATTTCAAAATAACCCGACAACAAGCAAAGTTTTCGCAATGAAAGTATTTTCCAAAATTAATCACTTTTCCTAAAAATGACTTAATCAAATCAGTTTCCTAGAAATATCCATGACGTTAAGGTGTGGCAATAGCGGTATGCATGTCTAGGATTGGATCCGAAGGGAGCTTGGTACTTAAGTAGTCCGATGGACTCACCTCCTCTTTTCCGGTTTCCTACCTGGTGCACAGCTTCCATTCACTTTAACCTATAATGAAATTATCTTTTAAAACACTAAGTAAGTTTTTCTGGATCAACAATATAAAATGTTTTGAATGCTTCGATGTGGCATGTCGGATCCGGTCATAACGTCTGGGCTGGGTTTGGGGTGTTACAAGATATGAGAATGAATATATGAAATGTATAATCTATACAGGTATGTTTGTATCGTACTAAATTTCTGAATATGAAAGACTTTGTTTTTGTGAAATAATGAATGCGAAGTATGTACCAAAATCATGGAAATGAAACATGACATGTATACAAGCAAACGAGCATGGTTTGGCTTATGAACTATTCTGTGAAATGGTTATGAATTCTTACTGTTGATTTGTACTTTATATGATTTAATAGTTAAACCAATTGTATTTGGCTAACTAAGCTCTTTGTAGCTTACTCTATGTAATTCTATCTGTTTTATAGTTATTGTAGCTACTGAAGGCTTGGGGATAGTTGAGGATTGTCACCATACTATCGAACTCATTTTGGTACTTTTGAAAGTGTAAATATTTTTAAGTATGGCATGTATAGGCTTGACTGTCTATGTATTTAAGCTTTGATATGTATATATCTTATGCCATGAGAGTTGACTAGTAAATGCTATGTTTGTGCTTAGTTTTGGTAAATGGTTTGTGATCCGAAATTTTGTATGCTTGTAATGGTTATATGGCCTTGTATGTGGTGGTCATTTTGAAATATGCCAAGTTGAGAAAAATGGTAAGTTTAAGTATGTTTTGAGCGTGGAATTGGCTAAAAATTTTAGTAGAAATGTTGTTTAATATTACTGGTAGGAATGACCCAAAAAGGGGTGGCAAGTTGTCTTAAACCAAGCCTGCATTGTGCCACACGATCAGGGAACACGGGCGTGCCTTGTGGCCGTGTATGCAAAGTACTAACCTCTTAAGATAACACGGTTAGGACAGATAGGCGTGTCATGTGGCCGTGGGCTTAAGTCAGTAGCCAGCTAAGTATCACACGGCCCTAGCACACGGCTGTGTCTGTTGGCCGTGTGTAAAAGTCAGTATATATACTCTATTTTGGCATGGTTGGATCACATGGGCATGTCTAGTGCTCGTGGAAGGCACACAGCCTAGTCACACGGGTGTGTGAACTCAACAGAATTGAAAAACTTTTCTAAGTTTTGAAAATTCTGAATGTGTTCGGTTTAGTTCCGATCTTTTCTAAAAGTATGTCTTAGATCTTAGAGACCTCCATAACGGATGAATTGTTGAATTGCTTATGCATTAATATTATGTGATATCTGTAATTCTGTAATGATTTGTAATGTTCTGTCTGTCTGGTAATGCCCCTTACCTATTCCAACGACGGTTATGAGATAGGGGTGTTTCATTTTATTGATATCAGAGCTATGGTTTAGTTGGCTGTAGGACTACCATAGCATATGTGGGTCTAGCTATATATGCCATATTTATAAACTGCGACAGTATGATGAATCCTGACATTGAAATGTGCTTTTATATAGCAATGGATCCCAATAGAGTTGTAGCTAATGATGTTGAGAGCAATGCGCCTGCTCTCGCACAAGGACGGTGCAAGCTGATTCTCGACCGGTTACGAGTAGCCGTGATAGTGAGGCTAAACAAGCCTTCTATCAAATGATGAATGATTGGTTCACCCAATACATTAGAACCAATCTGGCTATACAACAACCTCCACCCCCGGTTAATCCTTCTCAATTTCCTGTTATGCCCTCAGTGAATCCGATTTAGTTAAATAGACCACCAGTTGATAAGGTTAGAAAGTATGGGGCTGAAGAGTTCTGAGCTACAACGAATGATGATGCTGAAAAAGCTGAATTCTTGTTAGAGAATACAATACGAGTGTTTGATGAAATGTATCTGAATCTTGAGGAATGTGTAAAATGTGTCATTTCACTTCTGAGAGATACGGCGTACCATTGGTGGAAAACTTTAATATCTGTGGTTTCGAGTGAACAGGTTACTTGAGATTTCTTCCAAGCTGAATTTCGAAAGAAATACATTAGTCAGAGATTCATTTATCGGAAACGTAAAGAGTTTCTCGATCTTAAACAAGGTCGTATGTCTGTTATTGAATACGAACGTGAATTTGTGAGATTGAGCCAATATGCTTGGGACTGTGTTTGAAATGAAGCAATAATGTGCAAAAGGTTTGATGATGGATTAAATGAGGATATCCTTCTGTTAGTTGGGATTTTGGAAATTAAAGAAATGGTAGTGCTCGTTGAGCGAGCTTGTAAAGCTAAAGAATTATGTAAACAGAAAAGAAAATCTGATCCTGAAGTTAGAGATGTTAGAAAGAGATCTTCGATTAGATCATTTCAGTCTGTATCAAAGAAATTTCAAGATGATCTTAGTCGTTCAAAGGCTGATATAGGACATTCGATTCGAGATTGAGCTAGATTGCATTCGAATTTCAGAGCTCCTGCTACTTCTGTTGCAAGTGTTGGGAATGTCCAATCTGAGAAACCTGAATGTAAACATTATGGTAAAAGACATCCGGGAAATTGTAGATTGAATGACCGAGCCTGTTTCTGATGTGGATCTCTGAACCATTTTGTAAGAGATTGTTCTAAACCTGCTGAGTAAGAGAATTTACAAAATCAAAGACCGAGCAACACCTCTGCTAGAGGTAGACCTTTTAGAAATACGGGAAATGCAAGTGGTGGTCAAAGAGCTACTAGGGATACTGCTGTTAGATTTGAGGCCGGAGCACCTGTCAGAGCCTATGCTATCAGAGCTCGTGAGGAAGCCTTGTCTCCAGACGTGATTACTGGTACTTTTACTCTTTATGATACTTCTGTGATTGCATTGATAGACCCTGGATCAACGCATTCTTATATTTGTATGAACTTAGTGCATACTAAGACTTTGCTTATAGAGTCTACTTAACTCGTAATTAGAGTATCGAACCCCTTAGGCAAAAGTGTCTTGGTTGATAAAGTCTGCAAGAATGCCCGTTATTGATTAGAGATATCTATTTTCCTGCAGATCTGATGCTTTTGCCTTTCGACGAATTTGATATAATTTTGGGAATGGACTGGTTAAATTTGCACGATGCTATTGTGAATTGCAAACGAAAAGTCATTGATCTAAGGTGTAAGAATGATGAGATAATTCGAATTAAGTCTAGTGATCTGAATGGACCACGAGCTGTGATATCATCAATGAAAGCATGAAAATATGTTAAGAAAGGCTGTGAAGCCTACTTAGCTTTTGTGTTAGACTTGAAAGTGAATGATAAGAAAGTTGAATCAGTGCCTGTTGTCTGTGAATTATCTGATGTGTTTCCTGAAGAACTACCGGGTTTGCCTCCAATTCGAGAAGTCGAGTTTGGCATTGATTAGTACCTGGTATTACTTTGATTTCGATAGCTCTGTATAGAATGGCTCTGACCGAGTTAAAGGAATTAAAATCTCAGTTGCAAGAATTAACTGATCGAGGATTTTCTAGACTGAGCTTTTCACCATGGGGTGCTCCTGTCCTATTTGTGAAAAAGGAAGATGGCACAACGAGAATGTGTATTGATTATCGTCAGCTTAACAAAGTGACTATAAAGAACAAATATCCTCTGCCCAGAATTGATGACTTATTCGATCAGTTGAATGGTGTTACTGTGTTTTCAAAGATAGATCTGAGATCAGGTTACTATCAGTTGGAGTAAAGGACTCTGACATTTTGAAAACTGCTTTCAGAATGAGGTACGGTTATTATGAATTTTTAGTTATGCCTTTCGGATTAACTAACGCACTTGCTATCTTGATGGATATGATGAATAGAATTTCCAGACCATATTTAGATGAATTTGTTGTGGTATTCATTGATGATATATTGATTTATTCATGTGATGAATCTGAACATGCCGAGCATTTGAGAATAGTGCTACAGAATTTGCGAGATAAATACTTGTATGTAAAGTTCAGTAAATGTGTGTTTTGGTTATGAGAAGTTGGTTTCTTGGGTCATATTGTATCAGCATTTGGTATCCGAGTTGATTTGAGCAAAATTTCAGCTATTCTGGATTGGAAGTCGCCGAGAAATGTTTCTAAAGTCTACAGTTTTTTGGGACTTGCTGGTTACTATAGAAGATTTGTAAAAGGTTTCTCGATGATTGCAACTCTATTGACAAAATTTCTCTAGAAAGATGTTAAGTTTGAGTGGTCTAAAAAGTGTCAGAACAGCTTTGATCAGTTGAAAGCTTTATTGATTGAAGCTTCGATTTTGGTACAATTGAATCGGGTAAAGAATTTGTGATTTATAGTGATGCTTCATTGATTAGTCTGGGATGTGTTCTAATGCAAGAAGGAAAAGTTATAGCTTATGTCTCGAGACAACTAAAGTCGCATGAAAAGAACTATCTGACTCATGACCTCGAGTTAGCTACTATTGTGTTTGCCATGAAAATCTGGCCTCACTATCTATTTGGTGAGAAATGTCACGTGTTTTCTGATCATAAAATTCTGAAGTATTTAATGACGCAAAAAGATTTGAATCTGCGACAGAGAAGATGGTTAGAATTGCTAAAGGACTACGAACTTGTGATAGATTATCATCTAGATAAAGCAATTGTTGTTGCTGATGCCCTGAGTCGAAAATCGTTGTTTGCTTTGCGTGCGATGAATGCTCATTTGGTTCTATCTGATGATGGTTCAGTTTTAGCTGAATTAAAAGCAGGACCCTTGTTCTTACAACAGATTATCGAAGCTAAGAAGGTTGATAATGAAATAATAGCAAAACGAGATCAGTGTGATTCTAAATTCTGAGTTGATGTTGATGATTGTTTGAGATTCAGAAATAGACTTTGTGTAATGAGAAATCCAGAGTTAATTCAGACGATTTTGAGTGAAGCTCACAGTAGTTGTTTATCTGCACATCGGGTAGCACAAAAAATGTATAATAATCTGAAGTAGCATTATTGGTGGTCTGGAATGAAAAGAGATTTCTTTGAATTTGTTTCTAAATGTTTGATCTGTCAACAAGTCAAAGCTGAGCATCAAATGCCGTTTGGATTGTTACAACCGATTATGATTCCTGAGTGGAAGTGGGATCGAGTAACAGTGGATTTTGTTTTGGGTTTGCCCCCGTCTCCGAGAAAGAAAGACGTAATTTGGGTCGTAGTTGATCGTTTGACAAAATCAACTCATTTTATTCCGATTCGATCTGATTACTCACTCGATAAACTAGTTGTGTTTGTGTTCATGATATTGTGAGATTGCACGGTGTGTCTATATCTATTGTGTCAGATAGAGATCCGTGATTCACTTCACGTTTCTGAAAGAAATTGCAAGATGCTCTGGGTACTAAATTGCATTTTAGCACTGCTTTTCATCCTCAAACAGATGGTCAATCTGAACGGATTATTTAGATACTTGAGGATATGTTGAGATGTTGCATTCTTGAGTTTGGAGGTACGTGGGAACAATATCTACCTTTGATTGAATTCGGTTATAATAATAGCTTTCAATCGAGCATTAAAATGGCACAGTACGAAGTCTTATAAGGTAGAAAGTGTAGAACTCCGTTATACTGGTTTGAGCTCAGTGAGAATAAGATTTATAGTATTGATCTGATAAAAGAAACAGAACAGAAAGTGAAAGTAATCCGAGATATTTTGAAAGCTACCTCTGATCATCAGAAATCTTATGCGAATTTAAAACGAAAAGATATCGACGGTGATAGTGTTTCTGAAAGTATCTCCGTGGAAGAAACTGTTCTGAATTGGTAAAAAGGGCAAGTTGAGTCCGAGGTTCATTGGATCGTATGAAATTATCGAGCGAGTTGGGCCAATTGTTTATAGATTGAGGCTACCATCTGAGTTAGAAAAGATACATAATGTGTTTCATGTATCGATGCTTCAACGATACAGATCCGATCCTTCGCATATAATTTCCCCGTCTGATATTGAAATCCAATCTAATATGACTTATGAAGAAAAGTCAATCTGTATTTTAGCTCGTGAGGTTAAAGAGTTACGAAATAAGAAAATTCCATTAGTTAAAGTGATGTGGCATCGACATGGTATTGAAGAGGCAACGTAGGAGCCTGAAGATTCAATGAAACAACAATATCTGAATCTGTTTAACGGTAAGATTTTCGGGGATGAAAATCCCTAGAGGGGGAGAGTTGTAATAGTCCGATTTAGACCCTAGTCGAAATAGTGGTTTCGAGACCACGTAATCGATTCTAAAAAATATTTTAATATTATTTTCTGTGTCTATGATATGTGAATTTATATCTATGAAGTTTTTGTGATTTAATTTGTCTGTTTCTATGCTTAATTGATAAAGGATTTAATAGCGTAAATGATTAAATTTGCATGCCATATATTCAATGTGTTTAATTGGCATGGCTTTGGATTATTATGGCCTTATGTGGCAATTACTCCATTGAATTTATGAGTGGTCATAAATGACCTTGTTTTATGTAATTGATAATTTTTTTAATAAGGGATACAATGGTAATTCATGCTTTAACATGAATTAAAGAAAACAAATTGCATGCATGTGTTCATAAACACATATTATAACCGAAAATCAATGAAAATAAAAAGAAGAAAGCCATTTTAGGTTTCGGCTAGCTTAATCCTTGATTAAGGTATGAATTTTCGTTTATTTTTGACAATTTCTACATTTCTATGATCGTTGCTTAGCGTTCTTCAAAACCTATGTCTGAATTTCTGTTTCTGTTGAAGATTATGAAATGTTCCATGGATGATTATATCAACTTTGTAATGTTTTTATATGGATTATGAAAGATATATGTGAGATTATCATGCTTTGTTCTTGAATTTTTGATGGAATAGACCTATTTGGGCTAATTTGTGAAAATGACGTTTTGAAGGACTAAATTGTGAATTAAATATGTTATTTGGGCTTTTATGGAAGCTATGTAAATTCGACCAAGCTATAGTCTTGGTGAATTTTGCATATTTGTGATTTTGTGAAAAATAGACTAAATTGTCAAAGTGTGAAAATGTAAGGGCTGAAAAGCAAAGTGCCCTAAATATGTGTTCATGGATTATTTTGAATGAAATGAATGATTGAATGGTTGAATTTGAATTGTATTAGGTAAAGAACAAAGAAAATTAGACTTAGATCGAGGGAAGTCCAAAATAGTTTAATTGTCAACTCGTTTCCGTCTGAAATTCGTATAAGGTAAGTCAAATTACAATTACGTATTAAATTGACTAAAATTTTGCACATACAAACTGTAATCTGTATTGGATGGCATTGAGAGCCTGATGAATAAATTTCGAGTAAACTCCGATAATATGCTAGTATCTGAAAAGCTCTGTATGTTTCTAAAAGAATGTTGACATTGATCTGAGATATCGTGTAAGATTGTGTTTGGGACACAGGCCTCGATTTGAGATTTACGTGTAAGACCATGTCTAGGACATAAGCATTGTATCTGATTTCGTGTAAGACCCTATCTGGGACAGAGGCATCGATACTGAATTACATGTAAGACCACGTCCGGGACGTCGGCATTGTACCCGTTTATGAGTATCTGTATCGTTTCTGAAGCGTCTAATGATAGAGTACGAGATATGGGAATGAATATATGAAATGTATAATCTATACAGGTACATTTGTATCGTACTAAATTTTTGAATATGAAAGACTCTGTTTATGTGAAATAATGAATGTGAAGTATGTACGAAATCATGGAAATGAAACATGACATGTATACAAGAAAATGAACATGGTTAGGCTCATGAACTATTCTGTGAAATGGTTATGAATTCTTGCGGTTGATTTCTACTTTATATGATTTAATAGTTAAACCAATTGTATTCGGCTTACTAAGCTTTTTGTAGCTTACTCTGTGTGATTTTTGTCTGTTTTACAATTATCGTAGCTACTGAAGGCTCGGGGATAGTCGACGATTGTCACCATACTATTGAACTCATTTTGGTACTTTTGAAAGTGTAAATATTTTGAAATATGGCATGTATAGGCTAGAATGTCTATCTATTTAAGCTTTGTTATGTATATATGTTATGCCATGAGAGTTGGCTAGCAAATGGTATTTTTGTGCTTAGTTTTGTTAAATGGTTTGTCATATGAAATTGTGTATGCTTGTAATGGTTATATGGCCTTTGTATGTGGTGGTCATTTTAAAATTTGCCAAGTTGAGAAAATGGTAAGTTTAAGCATGTTTTGAGCATGGAATTGGCTAAAATTTTTTGTATAAATGTTGTTTAATATTGCTGATAGGAATGACCCAAAAAGGGGTGGCAAGTTGGCATAAACCAAGCCTGCATTGTGCCACACGGTCAGGGAACACGGGCGTGCCTTATGGTCATGTATGCAAAGTAGTAACCTCTTAAGATCACACGGTTAAGACACATGGGCATGTCATATGGCCGTGGGCTTAAGTCAGTAGCCAACTAAGTATCACACGGCCATGGCACACTTCCGTGTCTGTTGGCCGTGTGTAAAAGTTAGTATATATACTCTATTTTGGCACGACTGGATCACATGGGCGTGTCTGGTGCCCGTGTAAGGCACACGGCCTGGTCATATAGGCGTGTGACCTCAACAGAATTGAAAATTTTTTCTAAGTTCTGAAAATTCTGAATGTGTTCGGTTTAGTTCCGATCTTTTCTAAAAGTATGTCTTCGGTCTTGGAGACCTCCATAACGGATGAATTATTGAATTGTTTATGCATTAATATTATGTGATATCTATGATTCTGTATTGGTCTTTAATTTTCTGTTTGTCTGGTAATGCCTCTTACCTATTCCAGCGACGGTTACGGGATAGGGGTGTTACATAAACAACATGACTATTACCATCAAATATATATACATAGTCTCCAAAATGCCAACATGATACAAAATAACCGTTAATAGTATAGAACATCCTAGGTACATGCCAATACCAAAATGAACAATTCACTAACACGTAAGTTCAGGATTGTAGCTGGATACTGAGTCGATAATCGAATAGATAAGTATCTAACCAACGCACAGGAAAAACAAAACCGTATACTGAGTATTACTCAGTGATATTTCTATAATTTGAACATTAAAACATATTATAAGTCATAATAAGGCATAAATTAAATTAGAGATCATATGCAATGTGCAAGATCAATAAACCAAAATTAAGGCATGACAATCTCATTCCATAAGTTATTCGATAGCACAACTCATATAAAAGCACATTTCATCTCGATTTCCAATTCCTTGGATTCACTGATTATAATCAATTAATATTCATAATTCAATTCACCATTTCATGATCCATTTCACATTTCATTTCTATTTCTCATCATTTGTCATTTCAATATCGAATATCTTGATTTTACCATCTATTTCCCTATTAACATGACTCTGACTCTGACGGATACACGGATCCAATCAACACACCAGTATGGCACCTAGTGCCTAATCGAATAAATTTGAAGCAAATAATTATGCCCAACACTATAAGTAAATTGACACCCAGTGTCTCATTGGTTGAACCAAAGCAAGTTGGCACCTAGTTTGGCACCCAGGGTTTCCATTTCATATTTAATTACCAGCCAATGTCTCATCTCATATTTATTTTCATTATGTAAACATTTATTCAACATATATAGCAACCACAATTATCCCATTTCACATTTATAAAGAATACACACATTTCTCAAATATACTCAATTTAATCCTCATAATTATCAATCGATTCAAATCACCTCAAATGAACAAGAAATCTTACCACATATTTTTACCATATACAAACAGTTCAAAATGAAGCAATTACAAGTAGTTTGGATTATAGAAACACAAACCGTAAACTCCGAGCTATTCGACGATGACTTTGTGTTTTCCTTTCTTGTTTGAGGAATCTCGGTTGACGTTAACTACAGATTAAAAACAACGCATAAAATTATCGATATACAACCATTTTCACATTCAATTTCGAATTTATGCAACTTTTTTTTTATTTTATTCAATTTAGTCCTTAAAATCAAGACTAACATAACTTTCACATTTAGCCTTCTAAATTTATGCCAAATTCACTAGAGTCCCTATAGGACTTCCTATTTTTTAATTTTACCATAATTTTTACAATTTATGCATTTTAGTCCATATTGAACAAAATCATCAATTGATTTTACAATTTAGTCCTTTTTCACTTCTAATCTAATTATTCAACCACGATAACATCCTCAAAATGTAATAGTAACAAAAAATACGACATGGGTTAGCTAGCCTAAGCTTCTGGGGTTCCAAAAACATAAAAATTACAAGAAAATGACTAAATTGAACAAACCAAATTGAAGTTTGAAAGTTTAAAGCCCTAGTCGTTCTTCTTCTTCTTCTTTTCGTTTTGAAATGTATAAAGTGAAAAGAGAATGGTTTCATTCTATTTCAGTCCACTAACTAACATCCTTTTCTTTTTAATTAACTTTTAATTTTAATTTATTAAAATTTTATAACATTTTTAATCTATTATACCTTATTGTCATCCACTATTAATAGACAATTGGTCTAATTGCTTTAAAGGTCCCTTAGTCATGATCAACCTTATAATCTAACAACAATTGAACTTTTGACACTTATACGAGCTAGCCTTTATACCATAATTAAGCACTAATTCAACAAATTCACCTAACCAAATTCAATTCACTTCTAATAAATATTTACAAATTTGATTTACTAAATCAGGGTTTCGAAACCATATTTTCTAACACCATTGACTTTTGCGTCATTATAATTCTCCCCTCTTAAAGAAATTTCGTCCTCAAAATTGACCTAAAAAAAGGTAAGGACACTGACATCTCATCGCTTCTTTTGGTTCCTAGGTTGCCTCCTCAACACTGTGGCTACGGCATAAAACTTTTACGAGTGGAACGCATTTATTTTGAAATTCTTTCAGCTCATATGGTAAAATTTTGACCAATTCTTCCTCGTAAGACAAGTCAGGTTAAATCTAAATTTCGTCCATCGAAATAACATTAAATGGATCCAATTGGTATCTCCTAAGCACCAGCATGTGAAAAACATCATGTATCTTCTGTAGTTCAACCAGTAAAAGCTAATTGATACCCAATTGGTCCAACCCTATTGATGATTCCATACGGTCTGATAAATCAAGGACTCAGCTTTGCTTTTCGATCGAAATGTAGAACTTTATTCCATACGATACCTTTAAAATTACTTTATCGCCCACATCAAACTCTATATCTCAACATTTCAGAATGGTGTACGACTTTTGTCTATAGGAAGCTATTTTCAATCTATCTTAGATCACCTTAACTATACCATCCATTTTCTTAATCAAATTTGTCCCAACAATTTTTCTTTCACTCAGAACCGACGAGCAAATAGGTGTTCAACACCTATGACCATACAATGCTTCATACAGAGTCATTTGAATGCTCGACTAGAAACTATTATTGTACACAAATTCAGTTAATGATAAATAACACTCCCAGCCTGAATCAAAATCAATAACGCAAGATCAAAGCATATCATCCAAAATCTGAATAACACGCTCAGATTGCCTGTCTATCTGCTGGTGAAAAGTTGAGTTAAAGTTACGTCTCATACCTAGATATTCATGCAAATGTTTCCAGAATCTCAAAATGAACTGAGGATCCAAATTAGAGGTAATCGTATAGGTATGCCGTGCAATTTAACAATTTCTCAAATGTAAACCTCTATAAGCTTTAGAAGTGGCCAATCGGTTCTTATCACAACAAAATGGGTTGATTTCGTTAGTCGATCAATTATTACCACAACAACATTTCTTTTGCTTTGAGAAAATTGTAACTCTGATACAAAATCCATCGTTATGCACTCTCAATTTAGTTCAGGAATCGAAGTAGGCATAAGAAATTTGATGGAAACCTAACGTTTCGCCTTAACTCGCTAACAAGTTAGGCATTTAGCCAAAAACTCAACTATTTCTCTTTTCATTCTGGGTCACCAATATAATTCCTGTAAATCGCGATACATTTTTGTTCCACCAGGGTACAATGCAAAAGGACTATCTTGAGCTTCGCAAAGTATTAATTCTTTCAATTCAACAACATCTGGAACACAAATTTGATTACGGCATTGCTAATACTAAGTTGAGCAAACATCGCCTGCAACTCAACTGCTGCCTTTCTACTCAACATGTCAGTTGCAATGTTAGCTTTACCAGCCAGGGTGGTAGTCGATAACGTAATTGTATTCTTTCAAAACTTTAACCCAACGACACTATCTCAAATTTAACTCCTTTTGATTTAGGAGGTATTTAATATTTTTTTATTAGTATAAATATGACACTTTTCACTATACAAATATTGCCTATAGGTCTTTAGAGCAAAAGCCACAATAGTTAGCTTTAAATTGTGTGTCGGATAGTTGCATTCTTGCATTTTTAGTTGGCGAGACAGGTACCCAATCACTTTCCTGTCTTGCATCAAAATGAAACCCAAACCACTCAAAAAAGCATCACTATATATCATGAAGTCTTTCCCCGATTCAGGCAAGGTTAGAACTGGTGCTTCAGTTAACATTTGTTTCAATTTCTCAAAACTCTCCTAGCAGTGATTGCTCCAAACGAATTTAACATTCTTTAGTAAAAAATTTGTCATCGGCATGGTTATTTTCAAAAACCCAATAACAAACCTTCGATAGTAACCAACCAATCCAAGAAAACTACGGACATCCAACACATTTCTTGATACTTTCCACTATACAATGGCCTCGATCTTTTTTGGATCAACTCAAATCCTATCAATTGAAATAACATATCCAAGAACCACAACCTCAGGTAACTAGAGTTAGCAATTGTTAAGCTTTTTGTACAATTGGTTTTCTTCCAACAATTGCAAAATAATCCGAAGATGTTGTTTGTGCTCAGCTTCAGATTTCAAATAGATCAAAATGTCATCGATGAAAACTACCACAAATTGATCCAGATAGGGCTAAAAAATATGGTTCATGAGGTCCACAATGTCGCTGGAGCATTTGTCAAACTGAAAGGCATCACTAGTAATTCATAATGCTCGTAATGCATATGGAACATTGTTTTTAGTATGGCACTATCTTTCACTTTGAATCGATAGTAACCCAATCTCAAATCGATCTTAGAAAAGACTGAAGCTCCTTTTAGTTGATCAAATAAGTCATCAAAACAAGGTAGGGGTACCAATTCTTAATCATCTACTTATTCAGTTACCGATAATCTATACAAAGTCACATTGAATATTCTTTCTTTTAACGAACAACAATGGAGCTTCTCAGGGGCAATATACTAGGGCGTATAAAGTCGGGGTCCAGTAAATCTTGAAACTAAACTTTTACTTGCTTCAGCTCCAATAGTGTCATAGGATAAGGGGAAATCGACACAGGAGTCGTACCAAGGAACATTTCAATTGCAAATTCAACTTTTCGATCTAGTGGTAATCTCGATAATTCTTAGGGAAACACGTCAAGAAATTCACAAACTGTTTGGATCTTGCGAATCTAGGTATCACTAGCATTCAAGTTAATAACATAGGCCAGAAAAGCTTTACAGCCTTGATATAGGAATTTATTAGCTTGAACTGCTAAAAAGGTAGGAAAAATTTGCATACGGGGGTCACACAGTCGTGTCCCCTGGCCATGTCCGAAAGCTAAGCCCGTGTGTGATGGAACATATAGTCATGTCATTAACCGTGTGTAAGAGCTCAACCTATGTGAGATAGGCCACACAATCGTCTCCCTAGACTGTGTAACTAACTGTGAGCACCAAAATCACCTAAATTTTTATAAACTATGCAGTCATGCCACATGCCCGTGTACCACACACGGCTGTGTGTGAGGCCATGTCTTAGGTTTTATGAACCTATAGTTACCTTTCAAAATAATATTTCTAGCAAAATTCACTTAAGCAACAAGCCATCCATTTTAAACCATCTTCGACGACTTCAAAAATAAATCAAAACAAGCCAAAACCATCATTTAAAATCACCATCCTATGTGCCTAACCAATATACCAAAATTGGCAACTCAATTCACAATTTAAGGCCAACCAAATGAATATATATACAACTATACCAATATGCCTTTAAGGCACCTCAACCATTTCCATAATACCAAGCACAACCAAAGGAAAATAGAAATACCAATTCAGTAATCACTAGATGGTACATTCACTATCAAATACTCAAGCACAAAATAATCATTGAATCAATCTCATGTTTTTAACATCAAACTCCCCAAAACATCTCCTAAACATAACCTAATCCTATCATACATCATTCCATATCTAAGAATCAAGCAAAACACAGTGCATAGCATGATATTTCCTCATTCATAAGGACATTAGGCATATAACCCACACAACCTAACAAGTCATAAACAACATGACTACTACCATCACATATGTACACAGTCTCGAAAATGCCAACAAGATACAAAATGATCGTTAATAGTACAGAACATCCTAGGTACATCCCAATACCAAAATGAATAATTCACCAACACTTGAGTTCAGGAATGCTATTGGATGCTGAGTCGACAATTGAATCGATAAGTACCTAACCCGCGCATGAGAAAAACTAAACCGTATGCTGAGTATAACTCAATGATATTTCTATAATTTGAACATTAAAACATATTGTAAGTCATAAGAATGCATAAATTAAAATAGAGATCATATGCAATGTGCAAGATCAGTATACCAAAATTAAGGCAAGACACTCTGTAACACCCTAAATCTCCATGCTGGCAAGTCAGGCATTTTCCCACAAAGTCAATCACATCACGCTTAAGCCCTGGCCACCAATATACCTCACGAAGATCTCTGTACATCTTATTTCCACTTGGATGCATAGCATAAGGACTACTATGCACCTCTCGCAGTATAGACTGTCTAAACTTAGTATCCTTAGGTACACAGACTCTCCCACAGAAACACAGTATCCCTTCGCCGTTCAGTCCAAAATCTGAAGTTTCCCCACTCTCTATCTGTTAGAATTGAGGACCCAGTGACTCATCCTTTAACTGTTTACCCTTAGTATGTTTAATCCAGGTCAGTTTAATCTAAAGTTCTGGACACAAACTACCATCATCGAACAAACTGAGACGAGCGAACATCGCCCTCAAATCAGTCACAACTCAACGGCTCAGTGTATCAGCTACCACATTAGCCTTACTCGGATGGTATTCAATTGAATAGTCATAATCCTTAAGCAGCTTAATCTACCTACGCTGCCTAAGGTTTAACTCTTTCTGCGTGAGAAGATACTTGAGGCTCTTGTGGTCTGTGTAAATGATACACTTCTCACCGTACAAGTAATAACTTTAAATTTTCAGCGCAAATACCACCACAGCTAGTTCTAAGTCCTGTGTCGAATAGTTCGCCTCATGCGTCTTAAGCTGACATGATGCATAAACCACCACCTTACCCCCTTGCATCAACACACATCCTAAACCAAAATGTGATGCATCATTGTAGACAGTAAACTCCTTCCTAGACTCTGGCTGAATCAAGACAGGTGCCTTAGTCAGAACTTTCTTGAGCTTCTCAAAGCTCTCTTGCTACGCGTTAGTCTAGATAAATGGCACGCCCTTCCGTAGTAAATTAGTTAATGGCACGGGAATCAGTGAGAATGCCTCAACAAATCTTCGATAGTACCCACCCAGTCCCAGAAAACTATGAATTTCTAATACAGTCTTAGGTTGCTTCTAATCCAAAACAGCCTCAATTTTCTGAGGATCAACCTTCATCCCTTCAGAAGATACCACATGACCTAGAAATGTCACCTCTCATAACCAAAATTCACACTTATTGAACTTGGCGTACAACTGTGTCTCTCTCAAAATATGTAGAACCACTCAGAGATGTTCATCATGCTCAATCTCAGTCTTCGAATACACCAGAATATCATCAATGAACACTACTATGAACCGATCCAGATAGGACTAGAGCACTCGTTTCATCAAATCCATAAAAGCTACTGGTGCATTCGTCAGTCCAAACGGCATCACTAGGAACTCGTATTGACCCTAATGAGTCCTAAATGCAGTCTTATAAACATCAGTCTCCTTGACAGTCAATTGATGGTACCTTGATCGAAGATCTATCTTAGAGAAAATTGAAGCTCCACAAAACTAATCGAATAGATCATCAATCCTCGGTAAGGGGTATATATTCTTAACAGTCAATTTATTCAGTTGTCGGTAGTCGATGCACATACGCATGGATCCATCCTTCTTTTTCACAAACAAAATCGGTGCTCTCCATGGAGACACACTTGGGCAGATGAACCCTCAATCCAGTAACTTTTGAATTTGAGCTTTGAGTTCTACAAGCTCCTTTAGTGCCATTCTATAAGGGGCAATAGACACCAGAGCTGTACCAGGAAGGAGCTCAATCCCAAACTCCACTTCACGTTTTGGAGGTTACCCCAATAGCTCCTAAGGAAAGAAGTCTGAAAAAATCCTTAACAGTCTTGATATCCTTTACTGAAGAGTCCCCAACTTCTGAAACACTGACATAGGCCAAGAACGCCTCACAACCCTTGCGAACCAACTTTTCAGCCCTTAAGGTAGAAATTACATTACTCAAATAGTTTCGTTGTTCCCCAATTACCATTACCTTTTCATCTGCCTCAGTTCTCAGTACTACCCATTTACTGGCACAGTCCAAACTTACTCAGTGTTTAACTAACTAGTCCATGCCCAGTATCAAATCAAATTCTCTAAAAGGGAGTTCCATCAGATTTGTCGAAAAGATAACCCCTTGTACCTTTAAATAGATGTCTCTAAACAATTTATTAACTTTGATGGACTGCCCTAACGAGCTCAATACAGTAATTCCACTCGAAGTATTCTCAACCGGAATCCCCAAGTTCTCAGTAACAGTATAGGCAACATAGGAAAGGGTCGATCGTATCAGTGCAGTATAAGGTACACTGAAAATTAAAAATGTACCCGTAATAACATCTGAGGCATCTCCATCCTCTCAGTGATGAGCAGCATAAACCAGGGCTGGCTGCCTCACTTCAGTGTGACCAGAACCTCTCGGCTCATACCATTTCCACCCCTAGCCTAACCACGGCCTCTCGGTGGCTACTGAACACCTCTCGACGGCTGAAAAATACCCATACCAGTAGCTTGCATCTAATCGGGCCTATGTGGACAATCTCTAATACGATGCTCTAAAGACCCGCACCTCAAACATGCCCCCATCTACACCTAGCACGTGCCCTGATGGCGTTTCCCACAAATAGCACAAGACTGCTACCCAAAAGCAGCAACAGGGGGGCCAACTCTGACTGGCCCATCAACTCTAGCATTTTTCTTAGGCCTCCTAGCTGAACATGAGGGCTCCCAAACCCTCTTACTTCTACCCCTATTTGTGTCAACATTCTGGCGCTCAGCGCGCTTCACCTCCTCGGTGATTTTCGCCATTTCCACCAGTATAGTAAAATCTCGCTCCCCCTATGGAGCAATCAAAACTCGTAGCTCATCTCTGAGGTATTCCTTAAAGTGAACACAGCGATCGTATTCTGTTGCCACCATCCCACGCGTATAGCTGCAAGTCACAGAAACTCAGACTCATATTCTGCTACTGACTTATCCCCTTGGGTCAAATTCAGAAACTCTCTCCTTCGGGCATCCACATAAATAGCGCCTACGTATTTCCCTTGAAATGCAGTTTTGAACAACTCCCAAGTCAACCGATCAGGCTGAGTACCCTCTTTAACTGTAAGCCACCATTGATAGGCTTCATCTTACAGTAAAGACACCGTACCTTTCAGTTTCTGCTCAGGGGTGCAGTCGAGGTCATCCATGATCCTCTTAGTGGCCTGAATCCAATATTCAACCACATTAAGGGCAACTCTAGTGATACCCCTAAAAATCTCAGCCCCATTAGACCTGAGTCATTTCGTCACTGACCCACAGCCCACAGTACCAGTATTGGGTCCAGTGACCCTCTCTAGAATTCGTAACATAGCTTGGGACAATGCGTCGTCCCCAATTGAACGATCATGTGACCCTGTCTCAGTCACAGGTGAAGCCGGTGCCTCTCTAGCTTCATTGTTAGGTATGTGACCCGATGCCGATGACCCAGCCCGAGCACCCCCATGGCCTCTGCCTCGGCCTATTGTACCCCTTCCACGAGTACCTTTGGTGCTCATTATCGTATTACACTTTTATCTGTATTAATAGTTTTATGCATCAATTTTATAGTTCCAGTGTTTATTAACAGACCAGTTAAGATTTCGATGTAGAAATGGGAAAGAGTAACCATGGACTTCGTTAGTGGGTTACCCCTAACGTCTTCTAAAAAGGACACAGTATGGGTCGTCGTAGATCGATTGACTAAGTTTGCTCATTTCATACTAGTTCGTACTGATTACTCACTGCAGAAACTGGCTAAGCTATATGTGTTTAAGATAGTGCGACTACATGGTGTACCGGTCTCTATAATATTTGACAGGGATTCTCGCTTCATGTCCCAATTTTTGAAGAAGCGACATGAGGCATGGGTACTAGATTAGACTTCAGTACTGCATTCCATCCTCAGACAGATGGTCAGTCAGAGAGGGTGATTCAGATACTGGAAGAGATGTTAAGAAGTTGTGTAATAGATTTCTAAGGCAGTTGGGAGGACTACTTGCCATTGGCAGAGTTTGCGTATAACAATAGCTATCAATCTAGCATATAGATGGCACCTTACGAGGCACTGTATGGTCGTTGGTTTCGTACTCCGTCGTGTTGGACTGAATTGGGTGAGGGGCATGTTTTGGGCCCTGAATTGATTTTCGATATTAAAGAAAACGTTAATTTAATTCGGGATCGACTGAAGGCAGCATCAGACAGACAAAAGTCATATGCGGATCTGAAGCATAAGGAGATTGAATATTTTGTAGGGGACTTAGTCTTTCTCAAGGTCTTGCCATGGAAGAAGGTACTGAAAGTTGGTCGGAAGGGTAAGTTAAGCCCTAGGTTCATTGGTCCATACCGCATACTGAAACGTGTAGGACTGGTCACCTATCAACTTAAGTTACCTCCAGAATTAGACTAAATTCATGACGTGCTTCACATCTCCATGCTAAGGCGATATCGCTCTGATCCTGCACACATTGTCTTGACTAAGAAACTGAGGTTAGGCCAGATCTGACCTTTAAGGAAGAACCAGTGCAAATTATATATCGTGATGTGAAGGTTCTGAGGAGAAAGACGGTTCCACTGGTTAAGGTACTCTGGCGTAATCACAGTTCTGAAGAAGCCACGTGGGAACCCGAAGAGGCGATGCGGCAATAATACCCTCATCTATTCCGACTAGGTAAATTTCGAGGCTAAAATTTTCTTTAAAGAGGGTAGAATTGTAACTCCCAAAATCCCCAAAATCCTGAAAACCCTATTAAAAATTATTTTATATGATGGTGATGCGGTTGTATGCTTGCGTTAGTGGTTTAGTGCTCTGGGAAGTCATGGGTTCAAGCCCTGGCTTGAACAAAATTTTTTGTTTCTTATTGAATAAACCCTTGAATCCTACTAATTGACTTTTAAATTAGTGAGAATGTTGCATGACATAAAGAGCCTATTGGTCTAGGGGTAAGTGGCGTGTGGAGTGTTGCTTGAGGTCTGAGGTTCGAGGCTTGTCAAATCAAAAGAGTATTTTGGTTTTTTCTTTACTCCTGACGATGGGAAGGTGTTGTAGTGGGATTAAAATTGGAGTGTTGAAGGAGTAAGAGGTGTTGTGGCTAAATTTCAGGGAGTGGTTGAAAGGATTTTCTGTTGATAGGAAGTTGGGTGAGTGGGATAAGGATTGAGTGATTTGAGGAGTAATATTTGGAGTAAAAGTAGGGATTTGAATGGAATAGTAGTGGGTGTGCTGATTGTGGACTCTCACTTTTGGCATTTTCGGCTGTTGGGCAAAAGCTGAACATTTGGTCATTGTGTTGTTTCGGCTCTTTTCTCTTTAGTGAATTTCAACCTCTCCGTTTTGGTCATTTCGCTTTTGGTCATTTTAGGTCTTTTCGGATTGTTACTCTTAACGTTTTGGTCACCAATTTTCTTTGTTCCTCTTCTCTCTCTAGCATCAAGATTCTTTTACCGAATATCCATTATCTACCTACCTCTCTATCTCATTTGGTTTTGACCTATTATGATCGATTCATTATTTTTCTTTCTTCTTCCTCCTTCTCTTCAGGACAATCTAATCCTTGCTGGCCTAATAGTGCTCCTGCATTGACCCTCAGTGAACCGATTCTTTCTTTTGTTCTTCTTTGTCGATCTATGGGGTAAGTGTTGTTTTATTGGATTTTGTTTCTGTTCATCCCTTTTCTCTTCTACCGTATTTATGGTTCTCGTTTAACACTTTCTTTCCAATCGACGATTGTTAGGGGAGTGATAGCGCTAGTTCTACGTCATTGTAGTAGCTATCTTTTGGGGATTTCAAACCAATAGCTCTCAATCTCTAGTGTCGGTTTACACTTCGGTAAGTGGTTGTGCGCCTAGTTCAATTTATAGGCATGTACTATGTTAGTTATATGATTGTTTTGGAACGCAGGTAATCTCTAAAGGAGGTTGTAGTTGGCTTTGTGTATCGGTTTAAAAGAGGAATATTCAGTAGTTCATCGAAGGCAAGTATTAGTGGAATTTTGGCGTTAAGTATAAGAGTGAAATGTTTTTCATTTGTCATTGGTTGATGGTGTATCTTGGTTTAATGTAGGCTTTGGGCTTTGGGCTTTGGGCTTGTGGAGTAACCGCGCATCTTCATTTAAGGTATGTAACCGCACTACTTCAATTGTGAAATGGTAAAAGCCAGAAAACTGGTACCATCGATGCCACATAGGCGTACGCTCGTTCGTGTGGTCATCCAAATGCATAAGTGCGAGCATGTGATTGTAGAGACCACCACGAGAGATTTCGTGGGCATAGGTCATTTTGGGCAACGTGCCTTTGGGCCCCGCACAGGTAAACCACATAGTTGTGTGGAGATAATTGGGCCAGCTGTGTAGCTTACACGGCCATGGCCATTATTTGGGCTAATTGGGCCACACGAGTGTGTAGGCCCACATGGGCCATTTTATGGACTTTGGGCCCATTTCCACTATTTGACTGTCAAGGTCGCTTGGGTCGCCTGAGACAACTGTGGGCCTACTGATAGGTCAGTAAATACACTTAGACTTATACTGATGAAATGACTGTTATACCCCTATTGGTAAAATGACTGATATACCATATGCTATGTTTGACTGTATTAGAGCATGACATTTGATTTGTTGTGCCAAGTCAGTGTCTCATTGGTTAAACCAAAACAAATTGGCACCCAGTGCCTTATTGACTCATAGTCGAAGTAATCCTGATCTCTTCCTATCCTATGGCATGCCCACTATATCTGACTTTGCTTGAACAGTTAATAAGGTTTCCATTTAATATTCAATTACGAACTAACGTCTTATATCATATTTAGTTTCAATATGTAAACATTTATTCAACATATATATAGCGACCACAATTATCCCAATACTTACTCAATTTTCACATTTATAAAAAATACACACATTTCTCAAATATACTCAATGTAATCCTTATAACTATCAATTGATTCCAATCACCTCAAATGAACAAGAAATCTCACCTCATATTTTTACCATATGCAAACAGTTTAAAATGAAGCAATTACAACTATTTCGGATGATAGAAACACAAACCATAAACTCTGAGCTATTTGTCAACGACTTTGTATTTTCCTTTCTTTATCAAGGAATCCGGGTCGACATTAGCTAAGGACTAAAAACAACACATAAAATTATTTATATACAACCATTTTTTACATTCAATTTCGAATTTAAGAAAATTTTTCATTTTATTCAATTTAGTCCTTAAAACCGAGACTAACATAACTTTCAAATCTAGTCTTCTAATTTTTTTCGAATTCACTAGAGTTCCTATAAGGATTCCTATTTTTCAATTTTACCACAAATTTCAAATTTTATGCATTTTAGCCCCTAATGCATAAAATCATCAATTGACTTTACCATTTAGTCCTTTTTCACATCTAACCTTAAAATATATCAAAATAACACTTTAAGCTCCAATGATTCAATAATGGTAACATCCTCAAAATTTTAAGAGTAACGAAAACTAAGACATCGGTCGGGTAGCCTAAGCTTCAAGAGTTCCGTGTAACACCCTATACCTGGTCGATTCACCAAACCCGAGCAATAGGATGCTACAATAGTAAATAGAAACATTCATAAGTAATTCATTAAAGATACTCAGTAACCAATAAATACAAGTTAATTCTATGTTAACTATGTATTACAATCAAAATCTAATCTTAATCAGGCTTACGAAAACCTTTGAGCAAGTTCAGAACTAAATTGAGACTAATATGAAACATTTACAAATTAACAAGCATATATGCAAAATAAGGGTCACACGATAATGTGGCTAGGTTGTGTGCCAACCTGAGGCCATGTGGTGCAAGGCCACATGCTTGTTTCCTCAAACTGTGTAATAACCTAATATTATGTAACATAAGGTCACATGAGCATGTCGTCAGGCCGTGTAACATATGTGGCCGTGTGAACTAAAAATCACCATGACATGTAGCACACGAGGCCATGTGGTACATAAATGACCTATTTGTGCAAGATTTCATACCATTTCATCAAATGATCTTGTAACACCCCAAACCCGGCCCAAACGTTATGGCCGAATCTGACGTGCCACATAGAAGTCTAAAAACCCATGATCCGTTTTAGTGTTTAAAAACTAACTTTTGTTAAGCTAACAAAGTGAGCGGAAGCTGGGCACCACGCAGGAATCCGTGATAGAGGAGGTGAGCCATGAAGGCTGCTTAAGTACCAAGCTCTTCGATTGGATCCAATCCTAGACATGCCCACAATTATTGCCACACTTGGTTATAACGAGTTTAAATTTTGGAAAAAAAGGTGTTGCAATTCATTTAAGTCGATATTGTTGATAAACCGATTATTTGTATCGTTACGTTATTTTGAAACAAGTATCATTTTGAAAACACGTCCTAAGTCTAGCCCATTTGAATTATTAACAACTAGTTTAAAGTTATTAAAAATAAAATAATCCCAGAAAAGAAAAGAAAATAAAGTTAGAATGTCCTTATTCCAACCCAAAAATAAATAGTAAATAAGATAATTAAAGAAAACTAGTCACTTGTTTTAAAGCCTAAAAAAACAAACACTGTGGCCACTCTGAATCCCCTCCGGCTCCAAGTCCCCAAATCAAGGCTCACCTGCAAGGTTAAGGAAAGGGGGTGAGTTTGGAAACTCACTGTGCAACAAGCCCCTTTCAGAGCCCAAAACAATATCAGCCTGCTGGGTCTAAGCCCAAATTCAAACTCAGCGTATACTGGGCTGAAGCCTTTACATATTTCATATATCATAACCCTGGGCTGAAGCCTTTTCATATTCCATATTACTGGGCCGAAGCCTTTACTGTAAATGGTATGGCCCATAGGCCCATTTCGATATCACATGTAATGTCAATGAAAGAATGCAAGCCCATTTGGGGAGACTACTCAACCCACCATCTGCTACTTTCCACCTGTACCAACCAAGCTCTCCATGTGGAGAATAACTCAACCCACCCAACCAAAACTCTCCACTGGCAGCATAGCTGTTTTATCATATAACTGGAGGCCTAGCCTCTTTTAATAACTGGGGCAAAAGCCCTTTTGATAAACTGGGGCAAAGCCCTTTTCGGTAAACTGGGGCATAGCCCTTTTTGCACTTCCTCCATCTATATAAACCCAACCCATTGCATTATGAATACATCATGTACATATCATACATATCATGTGCATATCATACATATCATGAGCATATCATACATATCATGTGCATATCATATCAATCATGTATACCAAAACCCATGTACCAAATACATAATTAAACCCTAGGGGTATAATGGTCATTTTTACCTAGAGGTAAAACAGTCATTTTCATAATATAATGGCAATTTCATACTTTTACCAAATATTAGGGATTTTCCATGTTCATTATCAGTTACTAACAATTCATGTGTTTTAAACAGGGATTCTGGCCCATTTTGAGCGAAACCGAGTTATTGGGCCAAAAACCCCTAATGGGCCCTACATAGCCGATTTAGTCATCTAGGCCCATTCAGCCTATATTCCATAATGGTATTACCAGCCTTAACGCGTAATTTAACCAGATTTCATTTCCTACCAAATTTTCCCAAATGGGCCCGTAAGCCCATTGGGCTCGATTTTAGCCCCTCGAGGCCCAACTTACCGTGATGCCAAAAGTCGTGCTCTTACCTTTTCCAACGTTCCCGATCGTCAACTTAGAGAATCTAACCAACCAATGAGCGTTCGCTTGCTCACAAGTCCTCAAAATGCCAGAATTTCGGCATTTCGACTTTTCGGCATTTATCGATTTAAGCTACGAAAGAAGGTTTGTTACACACCTGATTTGCGATATTCTTTGACGAGATCTCCTACACGATTTCTCCTATAACCAACCGCTTATAGATCAGTTTATAATAATTAAACCAAAACGAGAACCATCTATTGTCCACACTTACACATTCGACCACCATCCATAAAGGCCTTAGAATCCATACCTTTGCCGAAGTTGATGACTAGATCTAGTCACTCCGATGATCCAAGCTGATCCAAGTCGACACTACGCCTTGCTGTTCCTCCACTATACAAAGCATAAAAAGATTAAAGAAGAAACCCAATAAGGCCTATACCCACATTCGGCCACCTCCCTAAACTATAGGGGTTTTGGCTTTTGTCAATAGTTACTATTAAAAACGCTTTAGAGTACGAATACTTACCACAATCTCTCTTCTTGAATCCGTGTGAAGCCTAAAAATAAAGGGATTGGCCATCAAAAAGTAAAAGAAAACAGGGGGTTACTGGTCAACAAGATTTCGACAACACCTAGCTTCACAGGTTCGGCTTTTGCGGTTTTTCGGCAAAAGTGGAGGTAAGGGAAAGAAACAATAGATGAATGGAGGGGAGTAGTGGGCTGGTTTGGAAGAAGGAAAAGGAAGAACAGATGAAAAGGAAGGGTGGTAGATTCGGCTAGGGAAAAAGAAAGAAGGAAAAGAAGACTAAACCTATGGTTACAAAGAAGAAAATGGCACAACAAATACCCAAGTGTCGAAAATCCCTAACTAAAACCCCTCTGCCAAAATCCCCTCTCCAATCCCCTCAAATCGGCTAACCCTATCCCCCTTTCAAATCCCTAAAATCTCTGCCCTTATCCCTCCTTAATCCATGCATTTGACTGATTCAAACTCTCTCCCATAGAGTTCCATCTAGCTTTAAACTCTAGCATGCACAAGCATAAAAATAACATTACCTTTGCCATCACAGGGAATCGAACCCAGGTCTTCCCCCAACCACTTACACGCCACTTTTCTAGCCCCTTTGTGGCGTCACTTAGCCACTTTACTAGAGGCTCTTCTGTGATGCATTTTACCTACAAATTTTAATAAGACTACCTATCCAAGGCCCCTAACTTCTTAAGTCCAAAATTCAAAAATTCTATCGTGTTTTGGCCAACACATGGGCCTTCCATAAGCCCATTTACATACTCAAATTATGAATTTCACAACCAAATACCAAATTTTAAAGACTTTACCAAAATATTGAGAATCGCAAAAATCTCGAAAATCAGGATGTTACAACTCTACCCTCCTTAAAGAAATTTCGGCCTCGAAATTTACCTGATCCAAACAGTTGAGGGTATTGTTGACGCATTGCTTCCTCGATTTCCCAAGTAGCTTCTTCCTTGCCATGGTTTCTCCAAAGTACCTTCACTAATGGAACTGACTTCCTTCTCAGCACCTTGGCGTCGCGATCAAGTATTTGCATAGGTTCTTCTTCAAATGTCAAATCCGATCGTACTTCGATTTCTGCAACTGGCACGATATGAGTTGGGTCAGAACGATATCGCATTAGCGTGGACACATGAAAAATGTCGTGAATACGATCCAGCTCTGGAGGTAACTCTAGCTGATAAGCCACAGGCCCTATCCGCTTAACAATTCGATAAGGCCCAATAAACCGTGGACTGAGCTTGCCCTTCTTACCAAATCTCAATATCTTCTTCCAGGGCGAAACTTTCAAAAAGACCATGTCCCTAACCGCATATTCTATATCCTTACGCTTCAGATCGGCATAAGACTTTTGTCGATCCGCTGCCTCCTTTAACTGATTCCTGATCACCTTAATCTTGTTTTCAGTATCTGCTACCAACCCTGGCCCAAGTACTTTCCTTTCCCTCAACTCTGCCCAACAAGTAGGCGAATGACACCTTCGCCCATATAGTGCCTCATAAGGAGCCATCTGAATACTTGCTTGGTAACTGTTGTTATACGCGAACTCTGCCAATGGCAAATAGTCTTCCCAACTGCCCCTAAATTCAACAACACAACCTCTCAACATGTCTTCTAGAATCTAAATGACCCTCTCTGACTGCCCATCTGATTGAGGGTGAAAAGCCGTACTAAAATCCAATCGCATTCCCAACGCCTCATGCAACTTCTGCCAAAACCGAGATGTAAACCTTGGGTCTCGGTCAGAAATTATAGATACTGGCACCCCATGCAACCGCACTATCTCCAACACATACAACTTGGCCAGCTTCTAAAGTGAGTAGTCGGTTCGGACAGGTATGAAATCGGCAGATTTCGTGAGCCTATCCACAATTACCCAAACTGAATCCTTCTTGGAAGGTGTCAATGGCAACCCACTTACAAAATCCATAGTTACCCTTTCCCACTTCCAAAGTGGTATCTTTACCGGCTATAACAATCCTGAAGGCAGTTGATGCTTGGCCTTCACTTGTTGACACGTCAACCATTTCCCCACAAATTCTGTCACTTCTCGCTTAAGTCCAGGCCACCAATATAGCTCTCGCAAGTCTCGATACAACTTACTCACTCCTGGATGCATAGCACAAGGTCTATTATGTGCCTCTTTCAAAATCATCAATCTCAAGTCAGAGTCCTTCGGCACATAAATTCTTCCTCGAAAACAAAGAACTCCATCATTATTTAACCCAAAGTCGGGATTCTCCCCCTTCTCAACTTGCTGAAACCGAGAAACCAATGACTCATCCTCCAACTGTTGCTTCTTAATCTGCTCCACCCAAGTCGGTCTCACTTGTAACTCTGCCAATAAGCTTCCATCGTCATACAAACTTAAATGAGCAAACATTGCCTTCAATTCTGCCACAGCCCTTCGACTTAACGCATCAGCCATGACATTTGCCTTACCTGGATGGTACTCAATCGAACAGTCATAGTCCTTTAACAACTCTATCCACCTTCGCTGTCTAAGATTCAGCTCCTTCTGAGTCAGCAAGTACTTAAGACTCTTGTGATCCATATAGATAACGCATCTCTCCCCATACAAGTAATGCCTCCATATCTTAAGCACAAAAATCACCGTGCCAACTCCAGGTCATGTGTAGGATAGGTTACTTCGTGAGGCTTAAGCTGTCGTGAAGCATAAGTGACCACTTTACCCTCTTGCATCAACACGCTGCCTAAACCTATATGTGACGCGTCGCTGAACACCGTGAAATCCTTACCAGACTCTAGTTGAATCAACACTAGCGCTTCTGTCAAAACCTTCTTTAGTTTCTCAAAAGCCTCTTGCTGCCTATTCGTCCAAACAAAAGGTGCTCCTTTCCTTATAAATTTCGTTAACGGTGCTGCCCACACAGAAAATCCTTCCACGAACCTCTGATAATAACCTGCCAACCCCAGAAAACTTTGAATTTCTGTTACCGACCTCGGTGGTTTCCATTCCAGAATTGCCTTAATCTTTCGAGGGTCCACCTTGATCCCTTCAGCAAACACAACATGCCCCAAGAAATTTACTTCCTTTAGACAAAACTCCCACTTACTAAACTTTGCATAAAGTTGCTTTTCCCTTAGCACTTGTAGCACAACACGAAGATGCTCATCATGCTTCTCTTCCATTTCCGAATACACCAAGATATCATCGATAAGAACGACTACGAACTGATCCAAGTATGGCTGAAACACCCGATTCATCAAATCCATGAAGGCTAACAGTGCATTAGTCAATCCAAAGGGCATAACCAGAAACTCATAATGACCATATCGAGTTCTGAATGCCGTCTTATAAATATCCACGTCTTTGACTCTTAACTGATGATATCCTGACCGGAGGTCGATCTTAGAAAATATCGAGGCTCCTTTTAATTGGTTGAACAGATCGTCGATTCTTGGTAACGGATACTTGTTCTTGATCGTCAGTTTATTCAACTGCCGATAGTCAATACACATTTGCATGGTCCCATCTTTCTTCTTTACGAACAACACTGGTGCGCCCCACGGGGAAACACTTGGTCTTATAAACCCTCTATCCAACAGTTCCTGAATCTGAGCTTTCAATTCTACCAACTCCTTTGGTGCCATCCTATAAGGCGCAATGGACACAGGAGCTATTCCAGGTAACAAATCGATTCCGAACTCTACTTCTCTGCTTGGAGGTAATCCAGGAAGTTCATCCAGAAATACATCTTGAAATTCTTTAATGGTCCTAACCGACTCCACAGTCATCCCCTTAGGTTCAACTTGACTTACAAACGCCAAGTACGCCTCACAACCTTTCCGAATCAACTTCTCGGCTCTTAAAGCCGAAACAACGTTGGACAGATAATTCATTCGTTTCCCTACGACCATTATCTCCTCATCTTTGGCAGTTCTTAATACCATTCTCTTAGCAGTGCAATCCAATGTCGCCCTATGCTTAGCTAGCCAGTCCATTCCCAAGATAAGATCAAAATCCCCAAATGGTAGCTCCATCAAATCTCCTACAAATATTTTATCTTGTGTCTCTAACGACACCACCCTAAAGATTTTATCTACCTTAACCGAGTGTCCTAAAGTGCTTATCACTGATACCCCACTCATCGTCTCCTCGGGAAGCACTCCCAAAGCCCTAGATACATTACAAGCAACATACGAGTGAGTGGAACCCACATCAATCAAAGCAGTGTAAGGCGTGCTTTGAATGAAGAACGTACCGATTATAACATCAGGAGCGTCACCCTCCTCAATGCGTCTTGCAGCATAAACCAACGCCGGCTGTCGAGCTTCAGCATGTCCAGCACCCCTGCCAGGTGCCCCAAGTTTTCGTCCATTTCTATTTCCACCTCTACTTTTCCCACAACCTCTCTGTGGTGGTGGTCCTCCTCGATGTGGTTGGACATCCCTTTGTTCCGCAGCTAGTTCCTGAGCTATTCTCCGAGGACATTCTCTAAACTTATGCTCCTTGGACCCACATCGAAAACATGCTCCTGTTCGTTTCCAGCACTCCCCCATATGCACCCTACCACAGTCTCTGCAAGCCTGCGGTCTAAAAGTATTCACTGGAACTGCTCGAACTGGTTCCTCCATTCAAGCTCTTTTAACATTCCTATTCGTAGCATTCGAGGGTCTAAAGTCCCTCTTAAATCTGGGTCGGTCCTTCTCACGATTCTGCCGCTCAGTCTGTTTTACCTCCTCGGCTATCTTAGCCTTCTCCGCCAATGCAGCAAAATCACGCTCCCTCTGTGGAGCTATCAATATCCTAAGCTCATCACGGAGACCATCCTCGAATCAAACACTGAGCTCATATTCAGTCGCGACTATCCCACTGGCGTATCGACTCAGCCTCAAGAATTCTGCCTCATACTCCGCAACAGTCTTATTACCCTGAGTCAGATTCAAAAATTCCTTTCAACGGGCATCCACATAACTAGCTCCAACATACCTCCCCTTAAAAGCGGTTTTGAACAATTCCCGAGTTACTCGTTCAATTGGGGTACTCTCCCTCACGCCACCATCGGTATGCCTCGTCTCGTAGCAGCGACACAGCCCCCTCCAACTTTTGCTCCACAGAGCAATCCAAATCGTCCATAATCTGGTCTGTTGCTTCCAGCCAATATTCAGCCACATTTGGGGCTACACTAGATACGCCCCTAAAAACTTCTGCTCCATTAGCCCGGAGTTGCTCCGAGATGGATCCCCTATTTACTGTCTCAGTGCTAGCTCCAGCAACTCTTTCTAAAACCCTTAACATTGCTTGGGACAAAGCATCATCCCCTGCAGCCCGATCATAAGACCCAGTCTCAGTTGCCCGTGTCACGGATGCCTCCTCAGCTGTCCTATGCCCTGAGGATGAAGATTCAGCCTGCACCCTTCCGCGACCACGTTCGCGGCCTCGTCTACGAGTTCCTCTTGTACTCATATCGAATTATCTGATTACGAATTTTATGATATTAGTATAATGTTCAATTATTTATTACGAGATGTCTTATGGAAATATAGCAGTTCAAGAATTGTTTTCGCAATGTCGTAGCCTAGCTACAGTTCTCACTCTTACCATTTTTCAGTTCTACCCTATCTAAAGTATCATTGTAGGGTCTCGGTTATATTCATAACAGCATATTAATATCACATAAAATAAAAGAGTATACTTACAGACTTGGTGCCGGGGATTTAGTGCGCCACTTATTTCTCCAAACCACTTAAACCACAAACCATGTATTTTAGTCACGAAAAAATAGAATTTCTTGAAATTTTAAAAAAATACCTTTGTTTTATAATTCTAGATTTTAGACCCGTAAAAACAGAAAAAGCTAAACCATTTTATCATATATACCTTGTAAAATATCTGGAGAAAAGAACTTTTCAAAACCATTTCCAAAAATACCCTTCTTGGACTAAGTTTGAACCCCAAACCAGGCCCAGACGTTATGGTCGAATCTGACGTGTCACATAGAAGTCTAAAAACCCATGATCCGTTTTAGTGTTTAAAAACTATCTTTTGTTAAGCTAACAAAGTGAACGGAAGCTGGGCACCAGGTAGGAATCCGTGACAGAGGAGGTGAGCCATGAAGGCTGCTTAAGTACCAAGCTCTTCGATTGGATCCAATCCTAGACATGCCCACAACCATTGCCACACTTGGTTATAACGAGTTTAAATTTTGGAAAAAAACGCGTTGCAATTCAGTTAAGTCGATATTGTTGATAAACTGATTATTTGTATCGTTGCAGTATTTTAAAACAAGTATCGTTTTGAAAACGCGTCCTAAGTCTAGCCCATTTAAATTATTAACAACCAGTTTAAAGTTATTAAAAATAAAATAATCCCAGAAAAGTTATTAACAACCAGTTTAAAGTTTAGAATGGCCTTATTACAACCCAAAAATAAATAGTAAATAAGATAATTAAAGAAAAGCAGTCACTTGTTTCAAAGCCCAAAAAAACGAACATTGTGGCCACTCTGAATCCCCTCCGGCTCCAAGTCCCCAAATCAAGGCTCACCTGCAAGGTTAAGGAAAGGGGGTGAGTTTGGAAACTCAGTGTGCAACAAGCCCCTTTCAGAGCCCAAAACAATATCAGCCTGCTGGGCCTAAGCCCAAATTCAAACTCAGCATATATTGGGCCGAAGCCTTTACATATTTCATATTTCATATTTCATAACCCTGGGCCGAAGCCTTTTCATATTTCATATTACTGGGCCGAAGCCTTTACTATAAACGGTATGGCCCATAGGCCCATTTCGATATCACATGTAATGTCAATGAAAGAATGCAAGCCCATTTGGGGAGACTACTCAACCCACCATCCGCTACTCTCCACCCGTACCAACCAAGCTCTCCATGTGGGGAATAACTCAACCCACCCAAACAAAACTCTCCACTGGCAGCATAGCTGCTTTATCATATAACTGGAGGCCTAGCCTCTTTTAATAACTGGGGCAAAGCCCTTTTCGGTAAATTGGGGCATACCCCTTTTTGCACTTCCTCCATCCATATAAACCTAACCCAATGCATTATGAATACATCATGTGCATATCATACATATCTTGTGCATATCATACATATCATGAGCATATCATACATATCATGTGCATATCATATCAATCATGTATGCCAAAACCCATGTACCAAATTCATAATTAAACCCTAAGGGTATAATGGTCATTTTTACCTAGGGGCAAAATAGTCATTTTCATAATATAATGGCAATTTCATAATTTTACCAAATATTAGGGCTTTTCCATGTTCATTATCAGTTACTAACAATCCATGTGTTTTAAACAGCGATTCTGGCTCATTTTCAGCGAAACCGAGTTATTGGGCCAAAAAACCCTAATGGGCCCTACATAGCCAATTTAGCCATCTAGGCCCGTTCAGCCTATATTCCATAATGGTATTACCAGTCTTAACGTGCAATTTAACCAGATTTCATTTCCTACCAAATTTTTCCAAATGGGCCCGTAAGCCCATTGGGCCTGATTTCAGCCCCTCGAGGCCCAACTTACCATGATGCCAAAAGTCGTGCTCTTACCTTTTCCAACATTCCCGATCACCAACTTAGAGAATCTAACTAACCAATGAGCGTTTTCTTGCTCACAAGTCCTCGAAATGCCAGAATTTCAGCATTTCGGCTTTTCGGCATTTATCGATTTAAACTACGAAAGAAGGTTCGTTACACACCTGATTTGCGATATTCCTCGACGAGATCTCCTACACGATTTCTCCTATAACCAACCGCTTATAGATCAATTTATAATAATTAAACCAAAACAAGAACCATCTATTATCCACACTTACACATTCGTCCACCATCCATAATGGCCTTAGAATCCATACCTTTGCCGAAGTTGATGACTAGATCTAGTCACTCCGATGATCCAAGCTAATCCAAGTCGACACTACGCCTTACTTTTCCTCCACTATACAAACCATAAAAAGATTAAAGAAGAAACCCAATAAGGCCTATACCCACATTCGGCCACCTCCCTAAACTATAGGGTTTCGGCTTTTGTCAATAGTTACTATTAAAAACGCTTTAGAGTACGAACACTTACCACAATCTCTCTTCTTGAATCCATGTGAAGCCTAAAAATAAAGGGATTGGCCACCAAAAAGTGAAAGAAAACAAAGGGTTACTGGTCAACAAGATTTTGACAACACCTAGCTTCACAGGTTCGGCTTTTGCTGTTTTTCGGCAAAAGTGGAGGTAAGGGAAAGAAACAATAGATGAATGGAGGGGAGTAGTGGGCTGGTTTGGAAGAAGGAAAAGGAAAAAAAGATGAAAAGGAAGGGTGGTAGATTCGGCTAGGGAAAAAGAAAGAAGAAAAAGAAGACTAAACCTATGGTTACAAAGAAGAAAATAGCACAATAAGTACCCAAGTGCCAAAAATCCCTAACTAAAACCCCTCTGCCGAAATCCCCTCTCCAATCCCCTCAAATTGGCTAACCCTATCCTTCTTTCAAATCCTTAAAATCTCTCCCCTTATCCCTCCTTAATCCATGCATTTGACTTATTCAAACTCTCCCCCACAGAGTTCCATCCAGCTTTAAACTCTACCATGCACAAGCATAAAAATAACATTACCTTTGCCATCATAAGGAATCGAACCCACGTCTTCCCCCAACCACTTACATGCCACTTTTCTGGCCCCTTAGTGGCGTCACTTAGCCACTTTACTAGAGGCTCTTCTGTGATACATTTTACCCACAAATTTTAATAAGACCTCCTATCCAATGCCCTTAACTTCTTAAGTCCAAAATTCAAATTTTCTACCGGGTTTTAGCCAACACATGGGCCTTCCATAAGCCCATTTACATACTCAAATTATGAATTTCACAACCAAATACCAAATTTTAAAGACTTTACCAAAATATCGAGAATCGCGAAAAACCCAAAAATCAGGATGTTACAGATCTATAATGTCATTTCATGTTATTCAAACCAACACCAAAACATACATATTTCAAAGCCCAGATTATAAAAATACCAATTCACCTAATCATTTTATCAAGCAACCAATATGCCTTCATTGGCAACAACAAACCAATAACTCAAATAAAAAATAAGTCTTACACCATTTCATACCACAATTCAATTTACATGCATATTCCTAATTAAGCAGTGCCATTTCTTTAACATTCAAACATACTTAACTTAGAAAATACCATATATCCAATATCGAACCATAACTATAGATTTACATACACAAGGTTATTATACTAAATAGACTTTAAGTAGCTTAATTTCATTCAACCTTTGTACACGCCACAAGTAACCAACTTCAAACATAAAAAATCTACCAAATTGAAAGTTGATGGGTGCGAGCTTCTCACTGATCTGATGGACACGTTCCAAACATCCAAACTCTTATTAACACAAGTAAGTATATAGAATACTTAGTAAGCTCATACAATATAAAAAAATATCTTACCTTAATCATTTAACAGATGCATAAATTAATCTAATTTATGAAACAATTTCACCTATCATGGCATCCAAAAGCAACATCAATCAAGTGAGGTTTAAACCAAATCTACATGTATAAACTCAAATTGTAACAACCCTATCCCGTATCCGTCGCCGGAATAGGTAAAGGGGCATTACCGAACTTGAAACTCATATCAGAACAGTAAAAATTTTGATTTTTTTTTTGAAATGAAAAACATTCCTTTAGATAAATACTAAAGACAGCCAGGGATACAATTTAACTTCTATAAGTACACATTCAAAAGATGCCATTTTTGCATGGCTTATATACATTAACCAAAATATTCTTCTGCCACTGGTCTATTCTACACATGCCATAAAATAACCCAAAACATAACAGTACCAAGCAGTGGATAGTGATAGTGTAACAAGTTGCTGACGATCCCCGAGTCTGTAGCTTCCAAATGAGATCTATAAAACAGAGGAACAAAGTAAACGGAGTAAGTATTACAATGCTTAGTAAGTTTTAAGCAGTGTCAACAGATAACAATCAAATTATAACATGGTTGTTCGTATTTTTATTTAACTCTTCCTTTGGGTATATCATCTCTTTACCGAATATGCACATCTCATTATATACAATAGGCAGATAAACTTTCACATAAAAGGGAGCTCATGTAACATAGATATATTGTATAATTTCACATAACCTTTCACACTGATCCGATGCCACATAATCATAGGAATAGTCTCATAAATTGCTCACGTATGCATCACATAACTACCTTATGTTTTAGTTCAAATCAAGCTCACATATAAACTCGGAGTACATACCTGTTTAACCTTTCGCATTGAATATATTTATACGCAATTCTTATTGCGAAGTCTTATAGCTTTAGACTCTACTCGGATTATCGGCGAGACCTTTAGCTCAGATGAAATCTCCAAACGAAGTCAGCGGGTCTTAACCCGGACATAGTCACCACATATAGTCATCGGGTCTTAAATCCCGGATTTACATCACAAAGTTTCATGCATATTTATTCACATGTTACAACATTCACATCGACTATCATATTTGTAATTCATTTGCCTCATCAAATATCTAATAAAACACACCTTCCACAGTTTGTCATTTGGCCACAATATATATGTACACTTTCACGTTCATCACATTGGCCATTCATGTAATCACATTCATCACATAAAATTCTGAATCAAAATATAAATTTTCATATATTCACATCACAATTATCCAAATATACTTCATACACCACATAAACTTTCATGTATACACTTTGTCTTGGCTGAATCTACATCTATCATTTTCCAATGAATAATTCAATTTCAAGCCATACTATCATTTCATATTCGAATACTTATAAACTTACAATTTCACAATTTTAATATCAAAGATCCATCTAACACTCATATATCATTTTATAATGTCACAAATTAGAATTCACGTATGGGTTTAATCAATAGCTTATGAGCAACTAAAACAAGTTTTATCAATGTTTACAACATAATCACATATTCCCTACAAGTTGTTTTCTTGAGCAACAGTCGTTAAATTATTTGTAACTGGAGCTACGAAACTCCAAATGATGTGCCGTTAATTTTCCATGAAAATAGACTCGTATATCTTCTATCCACAAAATTTACAGAATTTTTGGTTTGGGTAATCAATACCATATTTTTCTTAAAGTTTCCCCTATTTTACTGCTTGACTATTCTGACTACTCTTCACTAAGAATTGAATTTCTCATTGTACAGAATTCAAAATATGTTTTCGTTTATTTTGTTTGAAACTAGACTCATTAAGGAGTCTAAGAATATAAATCTTATCTTATAATCACTTTTGTACAATTTATAATGATTTTCCAAATACTGGATAGCGGATTTCAGAGCCATTCTGACTCTGTCTCACACAACTTAAAAAAATCTCATTATCGGCAACCCCTTTACTTACACGATTTCTTTTATACGAAACTAGACGCATCAAGCTTTAATTACATAATCTATTCAGCCTTTAACTCAATTCTCACAATTTATGGTAATTTTTCCAAAACACACTACTGCTGCTGTCCGAAGCAGGTTTATACAAATTTACTCTGTAAAGTTCTCATTCACATATTTAAAACATAATATCATATATGCCATCATTTAGAAAAGTCATTGACCTTAACGTATATACTTAATTCATATTCATCCTATTTAAAAACTTAAAACTTACAAAGGAATCAAACTCAAATACTTAAGAACTTACCTCGGAAGTTGTCGAACGATTACAGATCGACTATTCGGTTAGGTAGCTTTTTCTCTTATCCGAATTAGACTCCCTAAGCTCTTGGGCTTGAATAAACAAATTTAATCTATTACAAACCAATTATACAAACTCATGGCCGAATATAACAAGAAGACTAACTAGATTCTACTAGCCACTCATTGCTCTATTATTAACCTTACTTAATTATAAACACATTCGGCAACTACCTCAACCTTATTTAATACAATTAACACCGAATTCCTCATGTAAAAAGTACCATTGCCGAATATCATTTAGTTCACAAGGTCCTAATTTCAAAAATTTGACAAGCTCGTACCCATTTCCTACTAATTCCATCATTTTAACACATGTACGGCAAAGCTAAATTCCATTCTTCCATTAGTTTGCATTTAACTAAATCATGCCTTAATGTTAAGCACATTCGACAATGGTGCAAACATCAATTAACAAACAAACGTTATCAACCCATTTTTATTACACGTTTTCCCCAATTTAACACCCCCAAATTATCAAACTTTAACAAGTTTAAAACTCATCTAATGACCATTTATAAACTAAAGCATCAACCATTCAAATTCAACTCATCACAAAATTAGCATTTTAATCATCTAAATACTATAATTATGACCTAATTTGGATAGTCAACGATTCATATTATAACAACAACATTTTAATTAGCTAACACCATGAATTTGTCCTAATTTGGACAACCAATAATTTATAGTATAACAGCAACATATTAATTAGCTAAGCACCATAAATTTGTCCTAATTTGTACAGCCAATAATTTACAGTATAACAGAAGCATATTAATTAGCTAAGCACCATGAATTTGTCCTAATTTGGACAACCAATAATTTAAAGTATAACAGCAACATATTAACTAGCTAAGCACCATGAATTTATCCTATTTTGGACAACCAATAATTTATAGTATAATAGCAACATATTAATTAGCTAAGAACCATGAATTTGTCCTAATTTGGACAACCAATATTTACAATAGCATATCAATTAGTAATAAAATATCTTACGTTCAATTTTAACTCCCTCATGCAGTGCAAACCGAACAACATGTAAGTTAACTTCTAACATTCCCCAAATGTGCTTTTTAAATTTTAATGTACCATTCACCACGCAAATAGCTATTATCAAAATTAATTAACCTTTTTTTTTCCACTGAATACCCAAATATAACTTTAACCTTTTTCAACTGAAAGTAACAATGAATGAACATTAAAATAAATAAAATTTTAAAGTATGGAGTTCAAGAACTCACTAAAGTCAACAGATTAAATAACCCTTAGATATAAGTTCAACAGCCTATGCTTTGTATTTATTCTCACCAAACAGTCCTCATAATGGCAGCAGTAAACACATAAATGACCAGGTTTCAGACATTTTAAAACACAAACTAATTTCCACAGCATAAATTTGATACATTAAACTGCATTCAGACAAGAATTCAATAGCATTAAATACATCACTACTATCCATTTCTTTCCATATCAGTTGAACCACACCGCAAGGAATACAAACATTATTAGCATGTATGCTATCTGCATGCAGCAACAGTTAAACTTCCATTTCCTACCATCGTTGCCAGTTTCACCATTTGATAGAACAATAAGGGAAAAAGGAAAAAATAAAAAGGGCGTAAAAATCTCACCAAAAAAAACCAAACGAAACTACTTTGAAACCGTGCCTTTCCCTTTCTTACTGCTGCTCCCAGCTTCTCCCTTGGCAAAAAGTTGCCAAACTTTCCTCTTCTTGCTGCACCGAATTTCCTAAGGAACCAGCTCCAAATTGAGCTTCAAATTAACATGCAATAGCTTTCCTCTTCCATCTCTATTCGAACAGTAAAGAGAATGGCAGAAATAAACAAAATTTCTCCCCTTTCACTCCTTTCCCCCTTTCTCTTATTCGGCATGCCCATTGATGAGAAAGCCAAATATTCTCTCTTTTTTTATTCCTTAACAATATAAAATTATACAACCATCATAAGTAATTATTTATGTCTATTTTTAAAATAAATTCCTCATCATGGCCGGCCACTATAAACAAAAAGGAATATTTGACATGCAAGTACAAGCATTTTATAACATGCATTAATAGGCCACTTTAACATTTACCTAGCACATTTCTAAATTTTCTCACACAAGTCCTATTTAATAAATTTCACATACTATTAACAAAATTTAAGCATGAAATTTTCACACATGCATATTCATATATAATAATCATCAAATATGTCGGTTAATTATTTTTATGACTCAGTTTTGTGGTCCCGAAATCACTTTTCGACTAGGGTCAAATTAGGGATGTCACACAAATGGTGAAACACCATATTCAAATTAAAATATAACATGAATTCGTAATCTAATTTATCACCTTACATATTCACCCTTCAATTCGGATCATATATCGCTATCAAGATTCAAACAACATCTTTAACCATATAAGGTTTTGAGCTCAATCACATATACAACCACAATAACCAACGAATACCTTATATTCAACTCATATGTGTAACTTAACCAACAAGCAATGGCATAAAATCACTTTTTATTCACAATATTACTCGATGAAATTTCGTAAAAGACCTCCGTATACATGTGAAAGTAATAGTGTCTAGTCACTCGTTAGGGTTGAACCTACAAGAATCATTTGCCTAGCTAGGGCTTATTATTATCATATTCTCTAGTCCGCAACATATGGAGGAGCTGGGAGCGTAAACATGTATTCTCAAGTTCGCAACATATACAAGAGTTGGGAACCTGAATTTGTATTCTCTAGTTTGTAACGTATACAGGAACTGGGAACCTGAATCCATATTCTCCACTCAACCTCAATTCCTTGAGCTCGTCAAGTTGAAGCATCCTTCTCTTTCCAACTTGTTTCAACTCTAGGTTAAGTTGTTTCAAAGCCCAATGGGCTCTATTTTCTAACTCCAACTGTAGATGACAAGTTTTTTTGAAGACCAATTGATAAGGAGTCATCCCTAAAGGTGTTTTGAAAGCTGCTCGATAGGTCCACAGAGCATCATCAAGCCTTCGGGACCAGTCCATTCTATTTGGTTGTACCACATTCTCGAGTATGCCTTTGATTTCTTGATTCACCAACTCGGCCTGCCTATTTGTTTGCGGATGATAGGCAGTAGCCACTTTATGTTTTACATTGTGTTTGTTAAGAAACCATTTAAGCCACTTATTCAAAAAGTGAGATCCTTCATTGCTAATTATAGCTTTAGGGGTCCCAAACCTTGTAAATATGTGCTTATGTAGGAATCACATGACTACTTTGGCATCATTCATCGGATATGACTCAGCTTTTATTCATTTGGACACATAGTCCACAACCACTAGGATATACCTGTTACCATAACAAGAAGGAAACGAACTTAAAAAGTCAATACCCCAAAGGTTAAATAATCCTACCTCAACTATACTTGTCAGTTGCATCTCGTTCCTTCCTAATATGTTTCCAACATGTTGGCATCAATTGTATCTTTTTACATATATGTATATGTCCTTGAATAAAGTCAGCTAAAAAAATCCAGCTTGTAAAACTTTTGTTGTGGTGTGAGAATCTCCAAAATGTCCCCTACTTGGAGATGAATAGAAGTGATATAAGATCTCAGCTAAATCACTTTCGGCCACTCGCTTCCTAATTATATGATATGTACATTGCTTAAACAAGACAGGCTCCTATCAGAAGTAATATCATATCTCATGAAGGAATTTCTTCCTTTTTTGGTATGCCATTTCGAAAGGCATCATTCCACATGCTAAATCACTTCCATAATCAACAAACCAAATGGACTTGACTTACCTCAAAGATATGGTCATCCGAGAAATTCTCATTAATAGGGACAAAAGAATGAGTTACCTCGTGTTTTGCCAACCTTGACAGATGGTCCACCACTTGGTTCTTGACTCTTTTCCTGTCTTAGATTTCAAGGTCGAACTCTTGGAGTAAAACTACCCATCGAATAAACCTTGGCTTAGGATCTTTCTTCGTAAGTAAGTACTTAATAACTAGATGATCTATCAAAATCGTCACTTTAGTGCCTATAAGATAAGAATGGAACTTGTCAAAAGCAAAAACTATAGCAAAAATTTCTTTTTCAGTTACTATATAATTGAGTTGAGATCCTGTCAAAGTTCTTCTTGCATAGTAGATTATATGAAATATTTTGTTTCTCCATTGCCCCATCATAGCTCCCACAACAAAATCACTAGCATCGTACTCAGTTCGAAAGGAGAGTTCTAGTCTGGTGTGGCGATGATCAGTGCTGAGACTAACCATTTTTTCAACTCTTCAAATGCTCCCAAGCATGATTCACTAAAGCCAAATATTGTGTCTTTTTTCTAGTAACATACACAATGTCTTGGAAATCTTCGAGAAGTCCTTGATAAACCTCCAATAAAAACTAGCATGTCTCAAGAAAATTCTAATGCCTTTACTGGTGACTGGGGTTGGCAACTTTTCAATTAGATCCACTTTTGCTTTGTTGACTTCGATCCCAATTTTGGATATTTGATGACCTAAGACAATGCCTTCCTTAACCATGAAGTGTCTCTTCTCCTAGTTAAAGACAAGGTTCGTCTCCTAACATCTTTTAAGCACCTTAGCTAAATTGGTTAGATAATCATCATATGAATCACCAAAAATAAAGAAATCATCCATAAAAACTTCAACAAAATTTTCAACCATATCAGTAAATATTGCCATTGTGCATCTTTGGATAGTCGTAGGTGCATTACGTAAACTGAAGGGCATACATCTAAAGGAAAACATACTGTACGAGCAAGTGAAAGTTGTCTTATGCTAGCCCTCGAGGGCTACAACTATAAAGTTGTCTTATGCTAGCCCTCCAGGGCTACAACTATCTGGTTGTATCTCGAGTACCCATCTAGAAAGCAATAATACTCCCTACCCACAAGTCTGTCCAACATCTGGTCCATAAATGATAGTGAAAAATGGTCCTTCTGGATTGCCTTGTTCAACCTTTTGTAATCTATACAGATTCTCCAATCCGTTACTCTCATCTTCGGAATCGGTTCATTATTCTCGTTCTCCACAATCATGATTCAACTCTTCCTTGGTACACACTATACTGAACTCACCCATGAACTATCAGAGATGGGGTAAATGATTCCTGCATCTAACCACTTGATTATTTCTTTTCAGTCTACCTCCTTCATGATTGGATTGTACCTCTTTTACCCTTCACTTATGACTTTTTCACTATCCTCTAGTAAAATCTTATGCATACAAAAGGATGGAATTATTCCTCATATGTTAGCTATAGTCCAACCGATCACCTTCTTGAATTTTTTCAACACTTTAATCAGCTTTCTTTCCTGGATTTTGGTTAGCTTTACTAAAATAATCACAGGTAAAGTGTAACACCCCAAATCTCGAAAACCCATGTTAAAATTATTTTTACGTGTTTGTGATGTGAATGTATGTTTACCTTAGTGGTTTAGTGCTTTGGGAGTGTCTGGGAAGTTCTTGAGCAAAATTTGTTTTTTTTTTAAAGTTAAAACTCTACCCTTGGTCAGTATGATTATATGCAGAACTTGTTAAAATCTTGACAAAGCAAACATGCTAGCCCAGTGGTAAGTGGCGTGTGGAGTGTGCAAGGAGTTTGAGGTTCGAATCCCTACTTGTACAAAGGGAGATTATTTTTACTGTTTGCCTTGGGAGGTAGTTGTGTTTGATCGAAATACTAATGAGTGGAGGGGAGTTTGAATCGGTCATGGAGGGATTGTATGAGGGAGTTGAGGAGAGATATGAAGAGAGTTTTAGGAGAAAATCTAGGGATTTTGAATTGTGGGGAATTGGTGCCGAATGAGGACTCTAGGTACTCAAGATTTTAGCCTAAGGGTCATGTTTCTCATTTGGTCAATTTTGTATTCTCGTTTTTCCTTTTTCGTTTTGGGGGTCCTTTCACTTTTGCTGAGTAGTCATTTTTTGCTAGGGGTTTTAGAGGTACTTTTCTTTTAGACCATTCGGGCACCTTTGGGGGGAGGGCTGCCTACTTCGTTTTGGCGCTTTACAATAGTGCTGTACTGATTGACTGTCTCCTCTCCTTCTCTATTTTTAAGTTTTGGATCTTGATTCTCTGACCGATTGTTTCCCCTCTTCCCTTCAACTTTCTTTGCTCTTTTACTGTGTTGGCCGAACCTAAGATCCTTTGTTCTTCAAAGTCGAACACCTTGTTCTCACTTTCCTTCCTTCTTCTATTGCCCGAATAGTTCTTCGTCAAATAACCCTTTTCAATTCGGGCGACTTCTAGGCTTGGGTATTGGCTGAATATTGGTTAGTCTTCTTCTCAGGAAATGTTGATTTCTCTTTCTGTGAGCTGAATGTACCCTTCTCACTCATTCTCTTCTCCACCTTGATTATTGACGTGTGACATTGTGATTTTTTCGAATGTTGCTAGGGCCTCAACTTCATTAGGCAAGGTGTTGGGTCGATTGCTCTTCCCCCTACAAGTGATCCTTTCATTCTCAGTGAGTACTTTAAGTCCTAGATAATTATGTTGGATTATAGATTTTTATGAATTGGTTAACTGTTTCATGTGAAGGTTAAAGCATTGGAGAGAATACGTTGGTTGGATCAAGATTGGGCTCTGCGATTGTTCGATTGGTAAGTAACGATAAATTGGTTAAAGTATTTTTTATAGTATGATTTTGGATTAACCACGGTTATGGACTGATGGTGGGTTGTTGTGAATTATAGGTGCTTTGATCTCAGAAGCGTTGCGGCTACAGTTTCATAACAGGTGTGTGAACACTGCCATTAGATGCGAAATAGCAAAAGCCAAAAAGTGGGCTGTCGATACCACACGAGCGTGTGGTCGCCCGTGTGGCAGGCCGTGTAGTAAAACATGGTCGTATGGTCGACGAGATGGCCATGAGTATTTTCATGGACCAAAACGATATTGGATGATTCTGGGCTGAACTGGGCCACTAGGCCTAATGGGCCTGTGGGCCTCATACGGGGAAATTACACAACAGTGTGGTAATTAGTGGGTCAAGCTGTGTAAACTACATGGCTAAGGCCATTTCTGGGCTATATGGGCTCGTAATATAGGCTACAGGCCCATTATCACTGATTGACTATTAAGGTTGCACAGGTCTCCCAAGACGATGGTGGACTTACTGTTGGGTTGATAAGTACCTTAGACCCCATACTGATGAATTGACCATTATACCCCTAATAGGTAAAATGACTGATATACCCCTATGTGATGTGTGACTGTTTGAGCATGCCATTCTTATTGTATATACATCTATATTATGTCGCATTGCATGGGGTGGGATATATGATTTTAGAGGAAGTGTACTGAAAGGCTATAAGCCTATTACTGGCAGCTCTGCTGCAAATACTGTTTTAGTGCTGCTACTGGTACTACTTGGTGTGTAAGGTTGGGTGGGTCGATTTAATCCTTACATGGGGTGTAAGGTTGGTACGGAGATGGTGTGTAAAGGATGGATTGGGTAGGAATCTTGTTTGCATATTGTACTGATATGTTAATGGGCTTCGGCCTAGACTATCTCTGTTACTAAAATGGGCTCAGGCCCAGACCGCTACTATTAGAGAAATAGGCTAAGGCCTAACTGATACTGAAAGGGCCTAGGCCCAGATAATGTTTACTCAGGCTGTATGATTTTATAAGAATTCACACACTAAGTTTTCGTAAACTCCCTGATCTATTATCTGTGTAGGAAATTTCCAGGCTTAGACGGATCGAGGCGACAAAGAACTCAGAGGTGGCCACTTGACGTAGTTTCTTTTAATATTATAGTTAAGACTTTATTTTGGGTTTTCATTATGTAATACGGCCTCTTTAATTTTTATTTTAAATTTGGAGATTTAGTTACTTAAATTTTAATCTGGTGGTAGTAGATCTCGAATTTTCAAGAAAATATAAACAAATGTTTTTTTGAAACCACCACGATTACACAACACATTTTGAAAGCTTCCGCAACAAACACTGTTTTAAATTTTTAATAACAAACTATTATAATTAATATTTTTCTAAAACAACTTGAGTTTTCACAATGAACGAGGCATCCTAAACTTTTGTTAAGAACCTAAAGAAGTTGTTATGTAGAACAGATTTTCACCAAGTTTGTGTTGTAACACCCCTGTGACATCACAGATTCGGCCATAATGCCAGGGTCGATTTTGGGGTGTTACACAAAGCAGAGGACTTACCTAAATAAATGTATTTTAAATAAGAAGGTAATACCTTGACTTTCAATTTAGGTTGTTCATCGATTGATTCTTTGGGATGTGTGTATTCTTGAGACTCTAGCTCCAATAATTCAAACTGGCTTGTGGTACATAACTCTTTGAGTTGCCTTTCACCAAAGCCATATGTTCCTTACCTTTTTCGTTTGGTGGGTCAGACCCTAAGACATGCTCCAACGGGTTATCTAAAGAATCAAACTCCTATTCTGTAGAGACTAAGGCCTCTAAATCCAACATTGTTGAACACTCTTCAATTAGATCAGGGAATTCCATGGCCTTAAAAACATTAAAATTGACATAATCATCCTAAACTCACATCATGAGTTCACCTTTTTGCACGTTAATTAATGTTCTCTCAATCGCCAAGAAAGATCTTCCCAGGATGATTAGCACCTCATTTTCTACTTCAAAATCTAAGATAATAAAGTCACCAAGAAAAATGAACTTATCTACACATATCATAACATACTCAATCTTTCCTTTCAAGTGTGCTAAAGATCGATCTGGCAGTTTAAGTGTTACGATTGTTGGTCTAACTTTACCTATACCCAACTTTCTAAAGATGGACATTGTAATAGCCCATTTTTAGTCAAACCGGAATAGTGGTTTTGGGAACACAAAATCGAGGTCAAAATAATTATTTTATTATTTTAACGTGTAACATCCTGATTTTGAGATTTATTCGCGGTTTTCAATATTTTGTAAAGATTTTAAAATTTTGTATTTGGATGTGGAATTAATATTTTGAGTAGGTAAATGGGCTTATAGAAGGCCCATGTGTTGGCCAAAACCCGGTTGAATTTTTGAATTTTGGACTTAAAAGGTTAGGGGTTCTGGCTAAGTGGCCTTAAGTGGAGTGATGGGCAAATTGCATCACAAAAAGAGCCTTGGTAAAGTGGCCAGGGTGACGCCACTAGGCTCCTAAAAAGGTGGCGTGTGGAGCTTTGAGGGAGGCATGGGATCGATTCCCTGTGTTGACAAATAGGTGCATTTATTTTTAAGTGCAAGAGGGGTAAGTGTTGGAGTCCAAGTGGATCTGCTAAAGGAGAGTTTGGATCAGTCCAAACGCTTGGATTAAGGAGGGATAAGGGGAGAAATTTAAGGGATTAGGAGAGAGGCTAAGAGTTGGCCGAATTTTGGGAACTGAAGAGGGAAAATCGGCTGGGGGTTTTGAGGTTAGTATTTCGGCACTTAGGGTGTTGAGTGGTGCCGTTTTCTTTTGCTGAAACACCTTAGGGTTTTTCTTTTCTCTCTTTTCCTCTCTAGCCGAAACTACCACCTCCCCTATTCTTGTTTTTTCTATTTCTCTTCTTCAAAACCATTCATCAATTCTGCTGTTCATCAATACTTTTGCCGAAGTCGCAAAAGCCGAAATCCTGTGATCACTGCTTGTGCCGATTTCTTCAAAGCCAGGTCCTTCTATGTTCTTTTGTTTTTATTAAATCTACGATTATCTTTTCTTAATCTTAGATACCTGACGGCAATTTTACTTCAAGGTTATAGTTCCATATTGTCATCTCCTTCATCACCCAAAAGTCGAAAAACCATAAATTTGGGGGCTTATAGCCGAAACTTCAAGACTTTGGGAGTCGAGTTCTACCGTCTTTTGATAGATAAATCTACTTGTGTGGAGATCAAAAAGGAGTAAGGGGTAAGTACTTATCATCTCAGATTTGTTCTTATTTTACGATGTTAGGAAAAGCGGAAATCCCTAAAAATTAGGGAGGCTGTTGATTTGAGCATAAGGCTTTAAGGGTTTGTAACTGATGTTTTCTTTCGGTGATTAGAGTCTTCTTAAGCGTTGGATCAAAAGCGTGAATCATTGGAACAATCGGATTCGGAGCTAGCTATCGATTTTGGCAAAAAGGTAAGGTTTCAAAGGCTTTTAGGGACATGGTTCGATCATGGATAAGTAAGTTTTGGGGTTTAGTGATTATGGTTTGTAAATAAGAACTGTGCTAATCAATTGTAGGACATCGGAAGAGATCTCAGTAGCAGTCGTCGCGAATCAGGTGTGTACCGAACACCCTTTCTTAGTTCAATTCGGCAAAAGCCGAAATACCGAAATTTCGGCATTTCATGGGCTTGTGAGTATGCGAATGCTCTCAAAGACGTAGAGTAATTGTTAGATCTAGCACCGCAAAGTGGTAAGTAAGTTCGTGTGACATTCTAGCGTACTTCAGAAAAAGGGGCCAGATGGGCCAAAACTGGGCCCAATAGGCTTACGGACCAATATGGGTGAGAGATGGGCAAATTAGCCTGTTAGTTAGATGGTGGAACCAAACTGCATAAAACTGTTGAAAATTACTAAAATAACAGGTGTAGTTGCGTAAGTACGAAATTACCCCTAAAGAGCATAATTACCGAAATACCCCTAGGGTTTGAATTGGCTAAACTGCATGATTGATTAATACTGTATTGTACATGATATGCTTTTATTAATATCTATTGCATGGGATTGGGGTATTGATAGAGGAAGTATTGAAAGTGGTTCATCCACGTACTGGAGGCTTTGCCTCAACTTACTGATATTTGAGCAGCGTTGCTGCGACTGTGGAGTGTAGGGCTAGGTGGGTTGAGATATTCCCCACATGGAGTGTAGGGCTGGTACGGGGCAGTGTAGCGGTTGGTGGGTTGAGTAGTCTCCCCAGATGGGTTTGCATGCATTACTACTATTGTTACTTATGTTATTGTACTGGGCCTATGGGCCACACTGTTATGTTAAAAAGGGCTAAGGCCTTGCTACTGTGTTCTGAAAAGGGCTTTGGTCCACTGTGTACTGTTATTTGAATGGGGCTTAGGCCCAATGGGCTCGAGCTGATTTGGGCTTTGGATGGGTTTCTGTATACACTGAGTTTCTCAAACTCACCCCCTTTCCTCTTCCATCCTTGCAGGTGAGCCCTAGTTGGTGGACTTGGAGCTAGGCGGGATTCAGAGTGGCCATGAAGATTGATTGCTGATTTTAAATAAGTTTAGTATTTAATTTGGATTATTTTTATTATGCTTAAAGTTGTAATAAGGCCGCTCTTTTTAATTAATTTTATTTTGGGGATTATTAAACTGGTTAGCACTAGGGTTCATTTTATAAAAACTACTTGTTTTTAAAAGATCACGATGACGCGCAAAGTTTCCGCAAAGTAAATGTTTTTCCAAGAAAATAAATATTTTAAGCAAACATTTTTCAACCTTAATCATTTTCTTAAGAAGGACATAACCAAACGGTTTTCTCCAAATTATTTGAGATGTTAGAGTGTGGCAATGGCGGTGTGCATGTCTAGGATTGGATCGAAGGGAGCTTGGTACTTAATGAGTCCGACGGACTCACCTCCTCTCCTTCCTGGTTTCCTACCTGGTGCACAGCTTCCATTCACTTTAACCTACTTTTAAAAGTGTCTTCTACAACACCAGCTAAGTTTTTCAAACTAAGTAATACGGAATGTTTTGAACGCTTCGATGTGGCGCATCAGATTCGGTCATAACGTCTAGGCCGGGTTTGGGGTGTTACATAACGTCTACAGTATGATAATACGTTTGTGTGAAATTTTTGTTAAGAAATTTTACCGTTTGATTAGTCAATTTGATAAAAAGGACTAAATCGCGTAAAGTGTAAAAATGTTGTTCTATTAGTTAAAGGTATTAAATAGCTATAGAACCTTAAAGTTAAGGTTCTTAAATGGTAATTATACCACTAGTATGATAGTGGATGATAGTGGCAAGGCATTTGGTGTAATTAATAAATGTTTTAAAGGTTAATTTTGTAATTTGGTAAATAAAGGTTAATTAAATAAATAAAAAAGCCAAATTTTTGTTAGATCATCATCTTCCTTAGCTGAAATTTTGACGGAAAGAATATCCATAGTTAGGTTTTTATTTCGCCAAGCTTTCCTAGCTCATTAAAGTACGATTTTTGTTCCGTTTTTAATGATTTCTATGTTTTTGGGATCGTTGCAACTAGGTCTAGCCAGCCCAGGGACTATTTTGCAAAATTGTCAAAGATTTTGAGTGTTTCCATTGATGAATAAGCATGTGTTTTGATGTTTGATGATAGATTATGAATGTTTGTTGTGAATTATACAAGTTTTATTAAGTGTTTTTTAGTGAAAATGCAAAATAGGGATTAAATTGTGAAATGTGGAAACTATGTGGTTAAAATGTGAAATAAATGAAAAATATGGGCTAATAGGGGTATAATTATAATATGGCTAGCATGGGTTGTGGTTAAATTGAATGAATTTGTGTTTTTATGAAGTAAAGACTAAATTGTAAAAGATGTGAAACATTAGGGGCAAAATGTGTAAAAGTGCCGTAAAGTGAATTTTGGACTAAATTGAGTAAAGAAATGATTAAATAAGTTAATTTTGATTACATATAGATCAAGAAAAGTGAAAATTACATATAGATCAAGAAAAGTGAAACTCGGATCTAGATCGAAGGAAAGACAAAGTTCTCGATTAATCGACTAGTTTAGCTGGTTTTGCATCTGAGGTAAGTTTGTATGTTATAAGTTTCCTTTCAAATGTATTTTATATGCTTTGATATTGTATAAACTGTGACTACTAGAATAGGATATGTTTGGTAGTAATTCTACGATGATTCGACATATGAAATCCTGTTTGATCCTTAGGAATAGATTAGGATACTAGTGACATGTCATTAGGGAATTCATTGATTTGGCTTCGGGCCATGATATCGGCACTTCGGGTGTAAGCTTCATTGATTTGGCTTCGGGCCATGATATCGGCACTTCGGGTGCGAGCTTCATTGACTTGGCTTCGAGCCATGATATTGGCACTTAGGGTGTGAGACTTTCGAGTATCTAAAATTTATTCTGAATGGTTGAATAGGTAAAAGAATGATGTGGTTGAGCATGAGATTGATACGAGATGGTACAGGTGCGTACATAAGTCATATAAGTTTTAAATCGAAGACACGGTGAAGAAAACATAAAGTTATGTGAATGAGTATGTAACAGCCCGATTTTAGGTCTAGTCAAAACAGTGGTTTCGGGACCATAAATCTAACGAAGAAAAATTTATCTTTATTATATTTTTATGGTCTACAATTTTACGGAATGATTTCGTGAAAATTTCATTCGAATATTTTGACGTTTGGGCACTCAATTTGGTCAAAATGACTAAATTGTAAAAGTATCAAAAGTTGAGTTCTACATGCTAGAGGTGTCTAATTGTTATGAAATTTTAAATTGGAGGTCTTTAAATTGTACTTACACCAATGGTTAAGTTGTTGGACAAAAATGGCCATGGTGAGATAAAATTTCAAACTTTTTCATTAAGGGCATTTTAGTAACTTGGTAATTAAAATTAATTAAAAAGCCAAATTAAAGGCCAAAATATGTTAATCTTCCTCCCTTGGCCGAAATTCACATGAAGAAACCATGGTTAGGGTTTTTCAAGCTTCCAAGCTCGATTGTAAGTCCGTTCTAGCCCCATTTTTAATGATTTTTATGTTTTTGAAATCCTTGTAACATGATCTAGCTATTTCTACCACTAATTTAAGGTATAATCAACGTCTAAAATTTTAACCATGATGGATATTTGTGTATTTTGGTGTTTAATGGTAGAAAATCCATGTTAGATGTTAGATAAACAACTTTTGCTAAGTGATTTTCGGTAAAAATGTCAAAAAGGACTTATTTGTAAAAGTTATGAAAATGTGTGTAACTGTGTGAATAAAAGGAAAATGTGGGATGTTATAAGCATGTGTAAGGTTCGGCTAGGCTTGCGTATTAAAAAAATTGATTACATTTCATTTTACGAGCCTAAGGACTAAAATATAAATATATCAAAGTTTAGGGGAAAAATGTAATTTTACCATATGTTGATTTTTGGACTAAATTGAGTAATATGAATAATAAATAAGTTAAATTTGATATTATAGATTAAGAAAAAAGAGGTTCGAAACTAGAATTGGGGGAAAAAACGAGTGTTTGACGGTTAGGTTCTTTCTCGCCATTTTTATGTCGATGTAAGTTTGTGTGTAAATAATTCAATGTTATATTATGCATTTAATGTTTAATATCACATACATTGTATAATTTTTTTATGGTAATATTCAATGAAGTTTCGACAATGAGAAAATCCCGGTTGAACCTTAGGAATAGTTTAGGATACAGGTGACATGTCACTAAGAAACCATGTGTTATGTGATCTATGAGAATCCAAGTGCTGGTCATGTACGTCCAACTAGTGGCTGGGTAGTCCGACATGTACTGCGGATACCTGACAGCTTGTGTGAGCAGCCCGTGTAGCTACGTCTTGACTGATAGCTTGTGTGAGCTGGCCCGTGATTAGCTCGTGTGCGAGCCCTATGTGTTATGAGATATGAGGTAGCATTGGCTACATATGTGGCACTTATGTGCAAGAATTTCCGTGTATTCGATAATATTCCAAGTGTTCAACGGGTAATCCAAAGATTATGTCAAAGATGACAAAGTATGTGACTAAGTTACGAATTTGTACAAGTATGTATATAAGTTTATAAGCATTGATTTCATGATATGGTGAGTTCATGGTTTCCATAAGAATGTTTTTGTGAAAGCCTTGCGATCATTGGTCTATACTTGTGATGTACGAAATACATGGTAGATTCGGTTGGCAAATGTGTAATTGGCTTTCGGGCCAAAATTGAATTATGACATAGTAAGTTTTATTCGCACAAAATGTGACTTATCAGATATGAGAAAAAGAAAAGATTGGCATAAATGCCTATTAAAACAATTATAGAAATATGGGGAGATATAAGTTTTAAACATGTGAAAGTTATTAAATATGTGCTTCAGAGATGAATACCAATGAGTAATGTGCATGTTTATTATAAGGTTCAAAATGATTGGTTTATTATGGATATCTGCGTTAATGGAGAGATTATTGCTGTTAGGCTAATGTCAAAATATGTTAAACTATGTTTGCAAATTGATAAAGCAAACTATGTGATTGAATAAATTATAATTTTGAGAACTATAACAATTTATATTACCTTGTGTTTATATTGTTAAACTTGGTAAATGATTGGTAAGAGTTGCTTATTATTTACATGCAAACTTACTAAGCTATATAGCTTACCCCTTTCTTTCCCATGTTTTATAGTGCCATGAAGCTAGCTCGAGTTGGAGATCGCTGGAGATCTGATCAAACTATCAAGCTATCATTTTACGTATTGATAAATTTAAGTATTTTGAGTTATGGCATGTATAGGGACTTGGACATTCTGTTATATGTGTCATTGTGTTTTGACCAAAAGTATTAGCTTGTAATTGTCAAGGCTTGTTTTGCTATTTGGCCATGTAAGTTGGCTTATATTGGCAACATAGTTGTAAGCCTAAGTATACTTATATATGTGTCAGTATCTATGGTGATACGATCATGGGTGCTTGGTGAATGTAAAATATTTGGAAATGTGACTTATGGCATGACATATGTTGTGTGTATGATAGATGTTGATATGGTACTGATATGTGATGGTCATAATTGTGAATCGTTCATGGTTCATTTTGTATATAGCCTTGGAAGTTGGCTAATGTTGGTTATGAGTATATTTGTATTAATGTCATTTGTGAATGTGGAAACTTGCATAATTTGATGTGGAAAGGTTGATGTTTTAAGCATGTTTAAAGATGGAATTAGAATGACATGTTATTGTCTTGTTTTAATTATTTGGTCGCTCTTCATGTTTGAGTTTGTACCATGTGATGTTGAGTAAATATGTGCAACTGACGGTGGCAAAATGGCTTGGTAAATAGCCTTATTTTGTCCACATAGGTAGACACGCGGGCGTGTGTCTAGGCCGTGTGTGACACATGGTGAGCCCTATAGGCGTGTGATCCGGCCGTGTGTCCCCTGAACCTAAATTGTTGCAAAACAGAATGCTCAGTATTGAGCACATAGGCAAAAACACATGTGTGTGTCCCAGCCGTGTGAAGGACACGGCCTCGGGACACGGGCGTGTGTCCTGGCCATGTGACTTCAATTTGTTCTTAGATGACAAACAGAGAGTTACACAAGTTAGGGACACGGGTGTGTGTGACCACACGACCTACCCACACGGGCGTGTCCTAAGCCACACGGGCGTGTGACCCCTGTTTTAGCAAAAAAAATTTAAGTGTTGTAAAATTTTCTAAAATTCACAGTTTAGTCCTGATCCACTTCCTACGTATGTTTTGGGCCTTGTAGGCTTGTATTAGGGACTTTATGAGTATTTTCAAAAAAATTTAATTTGGACGAAAATTTGTGGCTCGAAAATGTGTGTTTGCTTATGTTTAAGTCTAGTAATGTCTCGTACCCTGTTCCAGTATCGGATATGGGTAAGGGGTGTTACAGAGTATTTGAAAGGTTTGTTAGTTAATATGAATTATATGTGTTTATATTCAATTGATGAATTATGTGTTTATGGTTATATTAAGTCCATTTCATTACTAAGCTATAAAGCTTACTTTGTTTATTTTTCCATGTTTTATAGTGAATTCAAAGTTAGCTCGGACTCGGGGATCGTCGGAGACATCATCACACTATCCAACTATCAACTTGGTAGTTTTGAGCTTATGTTTTAAGTATATGGCATGTATAGGGACTTTGGTCATTTTGGTTATGTGTTGGTAATAAATGTAGCCATTTGAGTTGGCTTGTAAATGTTCTAAGTTTGGTTTTGTATATTGCCATATAAGTTGGCTTGTTTTCGTATGTTTGAATCATGTATATATATATGACTTGGATTGTGAGTTCAAGGATAGGCATATGATAGATGTGTGATGCTTAACGGTAATAGGCATTATGTGTATCAAATGGTTGATTAGTGGATATTGGTTTGCTTGGAAAATTAGGCTAAATGATGCATATTTGGAAGTGTTTATTAAATTGAATTGTAAATGTGAATTTATTATAAATGATATGACATGTTTTGTGATTAGTGTGTATAGAAAATGGAAGTATTGAATGTGCATGAATCATGTTTGAATTGGTTGATTTAAAATGCCTATTGATGCTATGTATAGGTGCCTTTAAGTTTGATGTAGGTGAGCATAAGTTTGGGTAGAAAATGGCTTGGTAAATAGCCTATTTTTATCTATAAGGGCATAAACACAGGCGTGTGTCTCACCCGTGTGTGATACACGGCCATGTACACGACTGTGTGTTCCCTAGGGTTGAAATTGAAATCAAGTCAGTATGCTCCACACGACCTCACACACGGGCATCTGACTTGGCCGTGTGGCATAAATCAGTATACCCTACAGGTTTGGCCTGGCCTGGCACACGGGCGTGTATGGCCATTTCTAGGGCACACGGGCTAGCCACACGGGTGCGTGTGTTGGCCATGTGACCCAAGTCAGAGAGTTACACGGGGTTGGACACAGGTTGGGACACGACCATGTGCTTCCCTTTCGAATGTCCACACGGCTTGTGACACGGGCATGTCTATTGGCCGTGTGAGACACACAGTCGGGCCATGCTGGCATATGTCCCCTGTTTTTGAGAAAATTTTCTAAGTGTTCAAAAAGTTTTCCAAGTTATCAGTTTAGTCCCGAACCACTCCTAATGCATGTTTAGAACCTCGTAGGCTTGTATTAGGGACAAATGATTTATTGTGAATGAAATGTATATGATTTGATTAATTGTATGTGAAATGAATGTTTAAAAATGGTTTTAGTCCAGTAATGCTCCATAACCTTATTTCGACATTGAATACAGGTGAGGGGTGTTGCAGACATGGGCATTAAGTTGATGCTCACTCTTAGATTAAATAGGCCTTTATCGCAATAAGATTCTTCAATATTGTAGGGTATGGTAAAGCACCTTGGATCTTTCATCTTCGGGGGTAACTTATTCTGTAATAATGCACTGCACTCTTTCATCAATGCTACAGTCTCAAATTCTCTAAGTCTCATCTTCTTGGACAGAATGTCCTTGATGAACTTGACTTAGTTTGACATTTTTTCTAAGGTTTCTACCAATGGGATATTGTTATGAAGCTGCTGAAGAACATAAATGAACTTCTTGAACTACAACTTCTGCTTTTGTTACTTAAACCTTTACAGATATGGAGGTGATGGAACCTTAGCTTGAACTAGACAACTCTTTTGAGGAATTGTTTTTTCATATAAAAAAGGTATTATCTTATCAGAATTGACTAAGTTAGGATCTACCTCATTGGATTTTTTAGCATTCAAATTCTGTGGAGTGGGGGTTTCAACTTACGGTTAAACTTCTTCTTTATTAGCAGGCCCATCTTCAACCTCAACCACCATAGGTTTTCAAGTCTTTCCACTTCGTAACGTGAATGCCTTGCAATGTTCCTTGCTCGGAACTCTTGAATTTTTAGTATCACTACGAAAAGCTCCTTGTGGTCAGTTGTGAAGTTTGGTACCCAACTAGCCCATTTGGTTTTCCAAATTATTTAGTGTGGTGACTTGGCTTTGAATCAAGCCATCATTATTAGCTTTGTATGCCTTCAACAAATTCTCCAAACTATTGGACATTTCAACTTCTGGAAGCTTTTAAAATTATTGGTTAAATCCCAACGGTTGGTTTGACCTTGATTGTGTGTAGGTGTTATTAGGTTTGGCTCCTTGATTACTCTAAGAAAGGTTCGGGTGGTTCCACTATGAAGGGTTGTAAAAGTTGGATTCTGGTCTTTGGCCACTATTGTTTTGGTTTTGATTTCCCATGTAGTGTACCAACTACGAGTTTGATGGGCAACTTTCAAACAAATGTACATCCCTGAAAGAATGTCATAGCAAAACAATATCAACAACCTGAAGGAAGACCACATCTACCTTTTCCTCAAAGATTCCATAATTCTAAAAAGGATGTTCAATTCAAAAGATTTTTGGAGGTCTTGAAGTAACTCCATATCAATATACCACTAGTAGAATCTTTGGAGCAAATACCTAATTCCGTAAAATTTATGAAGGATATATTGTTAAAGAATTGTAGATTGGGAGAATTTGAAATTGTTGCTCTCATTGAAGGGTGCATGGCAATGTTGATGAATAAATTACCTCTATAGTTGAAGGACCCAGGGAGTTTCATTATCCCATGTTCAATTGGTAATCATTATATTGATAAGGCATTATGTGATTTAAGAGCAAGTATAAATCTAATGCCTATATCTAGATTCAAGAAGACGAGAATTGGGAAAGTAAGACCTACTACGGTTACGTTCCAACTGGCTAATTGATCCTACACCCATCCGAAAAGTAAAATTGAAAATGTGCTGGTAAGAATAGATAGGTTTATTTTTCCATCTGATTTCATTATTTTGGAATGTGAAGCTGACAAAGATGTAACAATTATCCTTGAAAGACCTTTTCTTTGTAACACCCCTAACCCGTATCCATTACCGGATAAGGGTTATAAGGTATTACTAATTATACTATTATTCGTACAAACGTTTATTATAAATTTTCAATTCAAGGTTCAGATTACATATCAGCTTATAATTCATTTCATTAACAAATCTTAAAAGAAGTTTAAGATATACAATACAGCACAAATAATGTATAACCTAAAATGTATATACAAATTAAACAATTATTAAGTACACAAATCATGGAACACATATTTGGCATCTTTATTGATCATTAGACTTGTTATATATATATATCACGTATATGCACAAGTTTTCCACTAAATAAAACAAATGTCATTACCTTCCTTTTTATCTATTTAAGTGGCATTTCTATTTAAATTATTATTATGTTCATAGATAATACATTAAAGCAATCTAATTCACTCTTTAAATATATACGAACATGAAAGTAGTTGTAACTGTACATAATCGAATAAACTACAAGGCAAATTATAATATCAATTTAATAAATCCTCATCACATAAGGGACACAACTTATATATTACAAAGCTTAAACACATTTTACCATTTAGAAAAAAAACCCTTCACAGATCCCTAATGATAATTCAATATTAAAACATACAAAAAAAACCATTATATTATCAAGCTACCACTAAATTGCAAATAACAACCCTTGCACGCACTATATTATATACTAGAAGAGTTCATAGTACATAATTTAAATAAAAAAAATCATCTATGCATCATTGATGCTATATGACATAGCCGTACCCACTATCAATACATATTCATATACATGTAACTAAAGCTCATTTTTCCAAAATCTTAATGCCACACTTAACTTATGCACACGTCAAATAATTAACCAAAACAATTTTAAAATGTATTTAGCACTTGTTACCTTTCATCACAATGATAATACTTAATTCTAGTCTCACTAACCATTATATCTATGCACATACGAGCCTAAGCCAAAGCATAAAAAGCAAGTTCACATATGTATATGTCATCTTACACAATCACATCCAATCCAACCTATCATGCTTATGATCGAAACTACTCTGTCACTTACTAAATCATAAACCAACCTTGATATTCAATAACATAGCACCACTTATAACTCTTCATAGCATACGGCATCATGACCCAAAATCAATTTAAAACATAACTAAACTAAAACCAAAATCAAACAAAGTAAGCCATTTTCGCATGGCAACTAATACATAACCAAAATTAAACATTTCAAAAGTAAAACCCAGCCTATCCATGCCATAAATTGGAAAGTTCACTTCAATGATACCAAAGACTATCGATAGTGTGATAAGCTCCTCTGATGATTCCCGAGCTCGTAACATGAATCCATAATCTATAAAACAAAACAAACATACACATACAGAGTAAGCTTTTATAGCTTAATAAGTCATAAGCAAATAAACTATTCAAGGACGTAATTCATACAGTTAACTATACCAAATTATACTATCATAGTCAAATTAAACTTCAATCCTACGATTTAACACTTATTTTATACTTTCACATATACTTATTTATGGCCAAATACATATATATAATACCAAAGCATCTTTCGGCTTCAAAGCACAATTATTTAGTAACCACATACATGTATACCCATATACCTATTCTCATGAATTAAAATATAGCTTCATATGCATAAGCGTTGCAATGACCGAATGAACACTTATATATATATAAAGATACATTAACAAACTATCATTCAATGGCTAAACCAAAAAATCTTTCTCACACCAAATACACATACACTTATATATACATAAATTCATAAATCAAAGATTAATAATCACATACATATTTAAGTTAAATGCCGAATACACACACACACACATATATATATACAAAATATCTTTTTGGTACATATGGATTACCTTAGCCGAATAATCATATAGTTAAATTAACAAATTATCATTAAGATTTTTAAAGCCAAAAGGTTATTATATAACCGAGTATATCTCCACTCATAAACACAAGCTCATAATCCAAGATATAACTTTATGTATGTACTCTAAATATATGGCCGAATACACAATATTATAAATACACATGTTCAAGAATCATTTTAACAACTATTATATTTCTTGTTCACAAAGTCGAATGCACATCTTTTGATCATATATAATCTTCATTTACATCACACACAATTCATAACACATATCAATAACTTAGTTACCTTATTCAAGTAGATAATAGGCTTTTTCATACCTGGTCAATCAGTTCATTTTACATGTTCGTTCACAATTTGTCGTTGCCCGATGAACCACTTAGAATTGGATAGGATACTCGGATAATCACATAAATCTTACAATGCCAACGTCACAAACGTGGTTTTACATGTAGTCACATATTGATGCCACTGTCCTAGACAGGGTCTTACTCGTAAACACATATCGGAATCACAAATCGATGCCATGGTCTTACTCGCACACATATATTAGAACCCTAAGTCATGACATATGTATCCTAACTATTCCTAAGGTTCATAGGGGCTTTCAGACGTCGCAACTTGATCGAAACGAATTCAGAAACGTAGTAACCAAGCCTTTTCATATTCGACTATATCAAGTGTAAATGCTAACATTTCATAACAGCATATATATCTTAATATTAACTACAATTAAACACGTCTATTTGCTTATAAACTTACCTCAGACGTCGTAAAACGGGACAGGGCTGCTAGTCAACAACTTTCGTTTTTTTCCCGATCCAGATCTGATTTCTTTGGTTCTTGATCTAAACATATTAAAATTAAGCTTATTCAGACATATTTTCATTCAATTTAATCCAAAAACACATTAATGGGAAAATTATCATTTTACCCCTAACATTTACCATTTTTACAATATAGTCCCTATTGCACAAAACACAAAATACACAAAATTTCTAAGTACTCATGTTTGGCCGAATCTTACCCACTACTATACAAGTCATATATTTCATCAATTTCACATTTTAGTCCCTCAAATTATTATTTTTGCAATTAAGTCCTAATAACTCAAAATCATCAAAAATTCCAATACAAAATGTATTAATCTAAAACATATCTTTCATTTTTCATCATCAAACAACAAAAATCACAAGTTATCAACAATGGCACTATTCAAAATATTCAACAAAATCAAAAATTAAAGCTTGAGTTTTGTAGTACACGAAGCAACGATCTCAAAAAAGTAGAAATGATCAAAAACAGTTAAATCAACTTGGAAGATGGCCGAACCCTTGAGAACTTATTCTTTTTTTTTATATATTCGGTGATGAGAACAAAATAAAACTTTGGCTTATTTTAATTATAACATATATTATATAAATTAAAGGTTAGCTTCCTAAATTACCCTTTTAAAAATTAACAACTAAAGCTTCTAAGCCAAGGACATATTCATCCATTCACATGCACATGGTTTCCAACTCATAACTTATATTATATACATATAATTATATACATTTTATTATTATAACATATATATTGTACATATTAAATACGAAAATATATTCAACTTAGCTAATGCCGTCCACTAATATATATAGAAAAAAATTAGACTTTTTGCATCATGAGGGCTTCCATTTAAGAAGCCGTTACCAAAACAGACCTTACAATTAAAACTAGCTAATTTTCAATTTAATCGATTAAGTCCTTTTAGTAAATCGAACACCCAAACGACAAAATTAAATCACAAAAATTTCACAGATATAAATTCGCACAAAATAAACACAGAAAATAATTTAAAGATATTTTTCAGACTTGGATTCGTGGTCCCAAAACCATCGTTTTGATTAGGGTCTAAATTGGGCTGTTACAACTCTCCCCCCTTAGGGATTTTCTTCCTTGAAAATCTTATCGGTGAATAGGTGTGGATAACGTTCCCTTATTATATCCTCTGATTCCCACGTTGCTACATCAACTCTGTATTTATGCCACAGCACCTTAACCAACGAAATTTTCTTATTTCGTAGTCCTTTAATCTTAGAGCCGGTATACAAGTTGTTTTTTTTTCTCGCACTTCATATCGGGCTTAATTGAATCTCAAATGGGCTAATCACATATGAAGGGTCTGATCAATATCTCATGCAGCCCAATAAATCCCAAACTTAATCTACCTTTACAATCGAATCTGAATATTTTCTTCTACGGTGAGACTTTCTAAAAGACTTAGTTCTGATCTGAAACTCTATATTTGTTCATTTCAAGTACGCATACAGTTTTTGACAATTTAACGCTATTTTCAGACTTTCACGAATCACTTTCACTTTTTGTTTAGTTTCTCTAATCAAACCGACCCCGCGTATCTTATTTTCATGAAGCTCAGTCCAATACAATGGTGTATGACATTTAAGACCATACAAAGCTCATTTTAATACTCGACTAAAATTTGTTATTTTACGCAAATTCAATCAGAGATAGGTACCATTCCCACGTACCTTCGAACTCGAGAATGCAACATCTCAACATATTTTCAAGTATATGAATGATTCGCTCAGACTAACCATCTGTCTATAAATGGAAATCAGTGCTGAAAGATAAACTCTAGATTTATACTTGAAACAATACAAATAGGTACACCGTATAATTTCACAATTTGAGAAACGTACGAGCCAGCTAACTTGTTAAACAAATAATCTATACGAACCGGAATAAAATGATCCAATTTAGTCAATCTATCCATGTGACACCCCTAAAGTGACCCTAGTCAGAAAGTGGTTTCGGGACCACTAAACCGAGTCATAAAGATAATTAACCGTCATAGTTGATGCTCATTATATGTACATATGCATGTGTGAAAATTTCATGTTTGAATTTTGTTAATGGTAAGTGAATTTTATCAAATAGGACTTATGTGAGAAAATTTGGAAATGTGCTAGGCAAATGTAAAGTGGCCTAATAATGCATGTTGTGAAATGATGGGTTTGCATGTCAAATTCCCCACCTTAGAGGAAGTGGCCGGCCATGAGGGTATGGGATACAAAGCATATGCATTTTGTATTAATATTATAATGACTACATGGTTTTATAATAGGAAATAAGTATTAAAAGAAAAACATATTAAAGACATTTTATGCTAATATGTGTGGGAAGAACAATAAAATATGAGGGGAGTGGGAGGAGAAACCAAAGTTGTTTCATCCTTGCTCCCCCATTTTGCCGAAACTAGAAGAAAAAAAAGGCTTCATCCTCTTTGTTTTTCTTGACCGAAAAATCAAAGGAAGAAGAAAGAGCTCTCTTGCTTATGTTCGGTTTGGATGAGGATTAAGAAGAGGTAAGTACCTTGAAATTCTTGGAAAAATTTTGTATAAAGAAGGTGGTTAGTTCAAGTTCTAATCATTCCATGGCTTAAGTTTTGATTGTTAGGAGGTTTAATAGTTGGCCAAGTACTTTGAAGCTCTTAGCACATATATTTTTTCTTCTTCTTTCTTGAAGGTTGAAATTTGGGTTGTTATTAAGGAGGTGCCGAATGTGGTCCTTGAAGGGCCTTGAGGAACAATATATGTGGCTTGGGTTATAACATTCGGCCATGGTAGTTTGAGGATTAAGGATTTTATTTCTTGTTAAAATTGGATGAGTCTTAGTGTGTGAAGTGTTTGAACTAACTAAGGATCAAATAGATGCATGGGTACAAAGTAGGAAGAATCGGCTACTACGGTTGACACTAATGCCGAATGTAAAAATGTTATATTAAATAATGTATGTGATTTGAGTTAATGATATGAAAAAGAATATTTAGATGTATTATAATTGATTAAGTAATAAATCAAAAGTTGCTAAAATTGCCATTTCTTTAGCCGAATATGTGTTTGATCAATGAAGAATTTGTTGAAGAATATAGGTGAACTTGGTAAGAGTATTCGGCTTAGTGTATAAATGATATAAAGATTTTTGAAATTTATTTTGGTTAGATGTATGTATGATTAAGTATATTCGGCAATATACTTAAAGTGAGTACATGATATTATTGAGCTTAAGTATATGGATATGTGTATATGTGGTCATATAATGACATTTTGGGTTGAAAATTTAATGATATGTGATTGCCGAACATGATAAATAAATTCATATTATTGGTTTAAATATTGAATACTCCTATTTGTATTCTCTAAGCTCAAGAGCAAAGGGGAACTAAATCCGATAAAGGGAAGGAAAAAGTGGTCGAATAGCCATCGGAATCGTTCGACAACATCCGAGGTAAGTTTTAAGTGTTTAAACGTTGAGTAAATTCAATTATAATAGGACATGATGAGTTGATTTAATAAGACAAGATGTGGCCATGATATGTTCTAAGCTCAAATGGTAAGTTCTTAAGTGTTTGAGCTTGGGAATTTAAAGGTAATTTGAAATAGTCTGCTTCGGACAGCAGCAGTAACGTGACTTTAGAAAATCACCATAAATTCATGGACTTGAATTAGAGGCTGAATGAGACATGAAATTAAAGCTTAATGAGTCTAGTTTCTTATAAAAGAAACTATGTAAGCAAAGGAATTTCCGATGATGAGATACTTAAAGTTGTGTGAGACAGCGCAGTATGACACTGTAATCCTCTGTTCTGTTTTTAGAAAATCATTATAAATTGTACAAAAATGGTTATAAGATAAAATTTATATGCTTAGACTCCTTAATGAGTCTAGTTTGAAATGAAATCAAATACAACACATTTTGAATTCTGTAAAATGAGAAATTTGATTCGTAGCAAAGAGTGGTCAGATTAGTCAAACAGTGAAACAGGGGAAACTTTAAGAAAAATCTGGTATTGATTGGCCAAACCTAAAATTCTGGAAATTTTATGGATGGAAGATATACGAGTCTATATTCAGGAAAAATTAACGGAAAGTGATTTGGAGCTTTGTAGCTCCAGTTATAAATAATTTAGTGACTATTGCTCAGGAAAAACAGCTTGTGCTGAATTTGAGATTATGTTGTGAACCTTGATAAACTTGTTTTAGTTGCTCATAAGCTATTGATTAAACCCATACTTGAATTCTAAATCGTGGTATTGTAAGTTTATGAGTATTCGAATATGAAATGATAGTAAGGCCTAATGGCCGATGTGATGAATGTGAAAGTGTATATATATGTGATAGGGCCTAATGGCCGATGTGATGAATGTGAAAGTGTATATACGTGATAAGGCCTAATGGCCGATGTGATGAATGTGAAAGTGTATATACGTGATAAGGCCTAATGGCCGATGTGATGAATGTGAAAGTGTATATGTGTGATAAGGCCTAATAGCCGACGTGATGAATGTGAAAGTGTATATGTGTGATAGGGCCTAATAGCCGATGTGATGAATGTGAAAGTGTATATGTGTGATAGGGCCTAATAGCCGACGTGATGAATGTGAAAGTGTATATGTGTGATAGGGCCTAATAGCCGACGTGATGAATGTGAAAGTGTATATATGTGATAAGGCCTAATGGCCGATGTGACGAATGTGAAAGTGTATATATGTGACAAGGCCGAGTGGCCAACGTAATGGATGTGGAAGTGCATAAATGTGATAAGTCCCGAAAGGCATTTGTGTCAGTACTATATCCGGGTTAAAACCCCGCAGGCTTTATGCGAGAATATTATCACTGATTAATGTCCTTAAGCTTCATGCTTATACTATATCCGAGCTCTAAAGACCCGATGACTACGTGTGGGGATTTTGTCCGGGTAAGACCCGATAACTTCGTGTGGAGATTATGTCCGGGTAAGACTTCGTAATAAGAATTGCTTATAAATATATTCAATGCGAAAGGTTAAACAGGTATGTACTTCAAGTTTATATGTGAGCTTGATTTGCACTAAATCATAAGGTAGTTATGTGATGCATACGAAAGCAATCTATGAGACTATTCCTGTGATTATGTGACATCGGATCAGTGTGAGAGGTGATGTGAAATCATACGATATATCTATGTCACATGAGCTCACTTTTATGTGAAAGTTTATCTGCCTATTGTATATGATGAGATGTGCAGACTCGGTAAAGGGATGGTATGCCCGAAGGAAGAGTGAATTAAAAATACGAACAACTATGTTATAATTTGATTGTTATCTGTTGACACTGCTTAAAACTTACTAAGCATTGTAATGCTTACTCCGTTTACTCTGTTTCCTCTGTTTTATAGATCTCATTGCGAAGCTACAGGCTCGGGGATCGTCAGCAACTAGTCACACTATCACTATCCACTGTTTGGTACTGCTATGTTTCGGATTGTCTTATGGCATGTATAAGATAGACTAGTGGCGGAAGAATATTTTGGTTAATGTATATAGCCATGCGAAAATGGCTTATATATGTTTGAGCATAATGTTATAATCATTTGGTATGGAATTGGTTAATCGCTATCATGATTTGTGCTATTTATGCTAAAAGGGCTAGTTGAATCATGGAAACTATGAAATAGGTAAAGTCTACCTTAAAGGCAGATGCTGGCAGCAGCAGTGATGTAGATTTGGAAAATCACTAAAAATAGTAGGATTGGAATTAAATAGTGAATAAATTATGCAAACGAACCTTGATGAATATATTTTCATAGAAAAGTAACAAAATGATCATATGGACAGTATGTTAAGAGATATTCAGGTTCTCGTGAGAAGGGGCCAGAACGGTTTCTGGATTCCCTGTTCCAACTTTGGAAATTCATTATAAATTAACCAGAGATAATTAGGAGTCATGACATATATGTATGGATTCCTCTCTGAGTCTAGTTTCTATAGAAACAAACGGCATCAGTATTGAAGCCCTGTGCAGGGAGATATCCAAGTCGTAATGCGCAAAGGTCAGTGTAGTCGATCCCTGTAACATGGGAGACTTTGACTAATAAACTGTACTAATTGGCCTGACCAAAAATTCTAGAAAAAATATGTATATGGAAATATGAGTCTAGTTTCAGGGAAAAATTACGAAACTGATTTTCAAGTTGTGAAACTCAAGATATGATTTTTAAAGCGACTAGTACGCAGATTGGCAGTGTCTGGGAAATTTTTTTTTATAAGTGGTTAAAGTCTGCTAACACCTCGTGTTCGACTCCGGTGACGGTCTCGGGTTCGGGGTGTTTCATTTGATTGGTATTAGAGCTACGGTTTAGTCGATTCTAGGACTAACGTAGCACGCGTGAGTCTATTTATACATGCCATAAAGTGATAAAATGATAGTGTGATGATTTTTGGCTATTAAAATGTGTTTGCTGTATTGCAATGAATCTTGATCCCGATCAAGCTGTAGCAAGCTTCTGACTATGAGAATTTGCGATATAACTTCACTTAGATATGCCTAAATTATTAAGTTGATCAGGTACGTATCATGTACTCGTATTTGAATTTCGATTTGGATTGAATTATAAGGGTATAAGTGATGCAATTTTGAAAGAGTGTTATGACTATAAATGTGATTTTTGTATGTGGCTATGGAACTGGAAGTTGAATGGTCGATAAGCGTGTTTTGTTTGTATTCGAGTAATGTAAATGATATACTAAGGTGTATTGCTATATGTGTATATGTATGTAGAGAAGAAATTCTCGAATGTAAAAAGGCAATGAAGCGTATAGAGTGGTTGGTTTTCAGCACTAAGTGTGCGAGCAATAAGTGTTCACGGTTGTGAGATTGGCACTAAGTGTGCGGGCAATAAGTGTTCACGGTTGTGAGATTGGCACTAAGTGTGCGGGCTTGAAATGCATGGCACTAAGTGTGCGAGTTTAAAGTACATGGCACTAAGTGTGTGTGGTTGATTATTAAGCACTATGTGTGCGAACCCACTATATATATATATTCTCTATCAATTATTTATATTAAGGGTGCGACCTTACCGAGTCGATTTCGGACAGCGGAAAGGGGTAAGTTCTTGAGTAATAGAGCTTAAATTATGATTTGATTAGATCATGTTTTAAGCAAATCAAAATCATGCTCTTTGTGTGTGGCTATTGAGCCGAAATTGCAAGAATGATAAGTGTCTTGTGTTTGAGTTTTGCTAACGAAAATGAAATACGAATGTGCCATGATTTGTTGTTAAATGTGCATGGTTATTTGAATGATGTCCGGGCTAAGTCCCGAAGAGCATTCATGCTAGTGATGTATCCGGGCTAAGTCCCGAAGAGCATTCATGCTAGTGATGTATCCGGGCTAAGTCCCGAGGAGCATTCATGCTAGTGATGTATCCGGGCTAAGTTCCGAAGAGCATTCGTGCTAGTGATATATCCGTGCTAAACCCCGAAGAGCATTCGTGCTGGTGTTATGTCCGGGCTAGGTCCCGAAGAGCAATCATGCTGGTGAGGTGTATTCGGGCCTTCGTGCCTAGTAGGCTTCGTGCCTGTGACAGCCCAAAATTGACCCTAGTCTGGAAGTGGTTTCGGGACCACAAAACCGAGTCATAAAATTTAGTTAAAATTTTATTTGCATATCTTATATGTGTGATAGTACTTGTATAAAATTTGATGTTTTAATTTTGTATTAGGAATGTGAATTTTGCTTGAAAGGATCTAGTTGAGAGACTTAGAAAATTATGATAGGTAAATAAGTAAGGACCAAATAGTATTAAAATAGGAAAGTTTGGGTTTGCATGTCAAAGTGCCCAATTCTTGATAAGTGGCCGGCCAAGCATGGTTCCATTCCTCCAAGTTTATGTTGTTTATTATTTAATATTGGTAAGTAAATTAGAATAAATAAAAGAAGGGAATTAAAAAGAAAAAAAGGATGAATAAAATAAGGGAGGAAGAAGGAGTGTTCATCCTTTTCCTTATCACAATTGCCGTACCTAAAGAAAGAAAAAGAAGAAAGTGAAGTTAAGGCATTTGGTCATCTTCAAGTTGATTAAGAAGCTCTTGAATATTCGGTGCCTAGGGGAAAAGTTTCTAAGAAGTTTGGCCATGCATGTAACTAGATTGAGGTATGTTTGATATTATTCTTTGAGATTCATGTATATTTTAAGTTGTAAGTTTGAAATCTACCTAGCCATGGTTCAAATTTTGTTAATTGATGGAGATGATATTCGGCCATGAATGTTACATTCTTGGTTGGTATTTTGATGTCTTTGGTGATGAGGTATGAAGATGGTTGATTTGAGTGTTAATAAAAAGGATACATGAATTATTGTTAAATAATGGTCGAATGTAGCATGATTAAAGATGTGAATAAATTGAAGTTAAGGAGGTTGTCAATGAAAAATATGAGTTGGATGAGTTTTAAAGAATAAAAATTTAGGTGACTAGAGGTCAAGGACATTCGGTCAAAGGCTTGTGTGCTAGCAAAATCGGACTAAATGTCGTTTTGATGTGTTGAATTGAGTAAGCTAGATGTTGGAACACATAAGGATTCGGCCTTCTAAAACAATAGAGATAAGTGTATGAAAGGCTAAGTTTAAGTAGTAAGGCCGAATAGGTTGTAGATAAGACACTTGTGAGTTCTTGGCCAAGCAATTGACAAATTAAATTAGAGTTCTTGTGACGTATAATTCAAGTCTAACTTG